>NW_015560618.1:2233863-2239374 GCF_001515605.1 Sinocyclocheilus anshuiensis | reverse complement strand
AGTCTGAGGTTCTGAATGCTCTGGACTAGGTTTTCATTAAGGCTACCTCAATATTTTGGTGCATTGAGGTTTTCTTCTACTCTGATGAGTCCCTCAGTCCCTGCTGCTAAAAAACAGCCCCACAGCATGAAGCTGCTACCACCACACTTTACTTTTGGGATGGTACTCTGCAGGTGATGAGCAGAGCTGGTTTCCTTCAAACAGATGCTTAGAACTGAGGTTCATCAGACCAGATAATTTTGTTTCTCAGCGTCTGAGGGTCCTTTAGGTGCTGTTTTGCAAATTCCAAGTGTATTTTCATGTGTCTTCACTGAGGAAAGGATTGAGTTTGGCCACACCGTCATAAAGCCCATATCTGTGGAGTGTTGCAGTGATGTTTATCCTTATAGGTTTCTCCCATCTGCATATATGATCATGGAGCTCAACTAGAGTGACCATGAGATTCTTGGTCACCAGTCTAGACAAGGCCCTTCTCCATCAATTGCTCAGTTTGGCTGGGCAACCAGCTCTGAAGGGCAGTGAGTGCATCGCCTGTTTGGGCAACGCCCACACAAATCCGCGCACTCGCTGAGACGAAATGCTCTCACTCTCCCGTTTCTCTTCTCTCAGCGAGCCTGCGTGCTCACTCTCCCTGCAGCACTTTGATCCGGTGTGTTTACACGTAAGGATTAACGCCCCTCGTTACACCGAGCGGCTCCATCCTTCTGGGCAGATCGGAGTAGAATGCTGTCACCAATGATTTCATATCGTTGACAGCATTGCATTTGTGTGTGCGTCGCTGAGGCTGCGCTCACTAAGACAGGCTGCTTTTCACTTTGAAAGCATGAATCTCGCTCTTCTCTGCTCATGCCTTCTTCGATGAAGGCAGCCCGCTCTCCCGTTTCTCTTCTCTCAGCGAGCTCGGAGAAGGAAACAGTGAAGTCACGGAGCTGAGCAACCGGGTTTGAGTGATCTCACGCCGCCAATGAGCTTGCACGCTCACTCTCCCCCGACACTTGATCCACCAGCGTGTTTTACACGTGAGGAAAAAAAATGCCCCTCATTACATTGAGTGGCTCAATCCTTCTAGGCGGATCGGAGTGGAAGGCTGTCAATAATGATTTCATATCGCTGACAGCTTTGGATCTGAGTGCGCCACATGCCTGGGACACGCCCACGCTGAGGCTGCGCTCACGGACACAGTCTACTCTCACTATGAGAGTGTGTGTGTCTCGCTCTGCTCTCTCGCAGTTGCCTTCTTCAATGAAGACGGCACCGCCCCTCCCGCTCTCACGTTCTCTCCTCCCAGTTGCCTCGGAGGAAGAAACGGTGAAGTCGCGGGGCTGAGCAACCGGGTTTGAGTGATCACACGCCAGCAGCGTGTTTCACTCTCCCCGCAGCGCTCTGATCTGCCAGTGTGTTTACAAGTGAGGATTAGCGCCCTCGTCTGCACGAGTGGCTTTTAGGCGGATGCATGCTGCACTTTGATCTGCCAGTGTGTTTACACGTGAAGATCATCAGCACCCGTCATCTAATGAGCAATTTGATCTTTTTAGGTGGATTAAAAGGGAATGCTGTCACCAATGATTATTATCATTGACAACTTCGGACTAGAAGCATCTGGACCACGCCTACTCTGATGCTGCGCTCACGGGGGCTGGCTTCTCTCATTGTGAGAGCATTGAGTCTAGCAAAGCAAACTTTGCAGAGAGGAAGAGGAGAGGATTAGTTCTCGCCTCGGCCGGAACTCCCTCAAAAACAGCTCGCTTTCATCCTCCATCCCTCCAAACACCTCTGAGCGATGGAGTTTTGTTCTCTGCGGGTCACGCCCTACAGGTGCAGTGTAGACCCGAATATTTTACTGCTGTGATAGTGGATCAAAGAGCAAATTTCCTCTTCACACTCTCTCACTTGTGAATTCAGGCAAGCCTTCATTCGCAAAATAGATCCTCTCGCATCCCGGCTATCGGCCATACCGGACGGGTCGAGTTGGGTTCTAAACACAATCCAACAAGGTTACTCGCTTCAGTTCGCTCACAGGCCACCTCGTTTCAGAGGTGTTATGCAACCTTATGTTCGGACAAGCGCTTGTTCTCCGACAAGAAGTGCAGACATTGCTTGCAAAAGGTGCTGTGGAAATAGTGCCTCGCAGCGAACAGCGAGTCAGGCTGTTTCAGCCACTACTTCTTCATTCCAAAGAGAGACGGCGGGCTCAGACCCATTTTGGATCTTAGACATCTGGACCGCTCGCTTATGCGCCGGTTATCCAAGATGTTAACTATCAAACAGATTCTCACGCACATTTGCCCCGAGGACTGGTTTTTGACAGTGGATCTGAAAGACGCATAATTTTCACATCCACATAGCCCCCCGTCACAGACTGTTCTTGAGATTCACGTTCGAGGGAGTGGCCTATCAATATTCAGTCCTTCCATTTGGACTGTCTCTGGCCCCATGCACTTTTACGAAGTGTTCCTATCAGGGTAGACCACCGCTGTATCAAGGCTGTGGCCCCCTGGACGACCTTGGACGTCCTCTCGCCTGTTTCAAGCAGGAATGAGGTTAGGGCTGACCTCCAAGAGGAAAGTAGCCACAACGGACGCTTCCAACTCAGGTTGGGGTGCCCTGTTGGAGGGCAATCTGGCGTTCGGCTCCTGGTAAGTCCTGGAGCAGTGCCTGCATATCAACTGCATAGATGTTGGCAGTTTTCTTAGCCCTAAAAACCTTCCTACCGGCCTTAAAGGGGCACCACGTCTTAGTCCAGTCGGACAGCATGACGGTGGTGGCCTACATCAATCACCAAGGCGGTCTCAGGTCACGCACTCTATACAGGATGGCTCTTCGCCTCCTCCTTTGGGCACGGACAAAACTCCTCTCATTAAGGGCGGTTCACGTGCCGGGCAGATTGAACCTTGGCGCAGATATGCTGTCCAGAGGCAAGGTAGCCCCGAGTGAATGGGCGCCTCTCAACCGCCTCTCAACATCCTCAACCTGTTCAAAAAATCTGGTCAGTCTTCAGGAGGCAGAGGTTGACCTCTTCGCCTCAGAAGACAACTCTCACTGCCCAACATACTTCTCGATACAGCGAGATGCTCTGTTCTTACGATTGGCCCAGTGCTCGCCTTAACACTTTTCCCCCGATCGCCCTGATTCCTCAGGTCATCAGGTGGGTCAGGGAGACCGAGTGCTCTCTCCTCCTAGTGGCTCTGCTCTGGAGGAACCAGGTTTGGTTCCCGGATCTAGTGCAGCTCTCAGTAGCAGCCCCGTGGGCCATTCCGCTGAGGAGGGACCATCTCTCACAGGCGAAAGGCATTATTTGGCATCCCCGGCCGGAGCTGTGGGGCCTTCATGTATGGTGCCTTGACGGGTGTCTAACCAGCTCCCAGTGAGTGTAAACAATACCATTTTGGAGGCAAGAGCGCCATCTACAAGGCATCTTTACAGCCTAAAATGGTCGGTCTTCTTTAACTGGTGTTCCGCATGGAGTTTGGACCTGGTGCCGTCTGGGGACTTGTCTAAAGTCCTACGGGGACCCCCATTCGAGCCGCTCAGTTCGGCGACATGCAGCACCTATTGCTTAAAATGGCCCTCCTCCTAGCTTTGACGTCGGTTAAGCAAATGGGTGACTTGCAAGAGCTGTCATTCAGCGCCTCTTGTCTTGAGTTTGGATCTAACGATTGTAAAGTCGTCCTGAAACCAAGACATGGATATGTTCCTAAGGTGCTCTCGACTCTGTTTAGAGCTTAGGTGATCTCCCTATTGGAACTCCCCGCTACTGATGGTGAGCAGGGTCAGAACCTGCTCTGTCCACTAAGGTCTCTGAGAGTATATCTAGAGTGCTCTAGCCTGTTCAGACAGTCAGAGCAGCTTTTTGTTTACTTTGGAGGCCGCCATAAAAGACTGCCGGCCACAAAGCAACGACTTTCTCGCTGGATTATTGATGCAATAGCCTTGAAGGCTTATAATGCCCTATAGGTGTGAGGGCCCACTCCACAAGGGGGATGGCCTCCTCCTGGGTATGGTCCAGAGGAATTTCTATTGGTGAGATTTGTGCGGCCGCCGGCTGGTCGTCGCCGTCCACATTTGCCAGATTTTACAAATTTATTTTACAAAAAAGTTTATTTAAACAATTGTAGGATCAGGCTGCAACATAACAAAATTGAAAAAAGTGAAGGGGGTCTGAATACTTTCTGAATGCACTATATATATATATATATATATATATATATTTGTAATGTTAAAGCCTGATATGACCAACAAGAAGCAACACATTTGAAGTGAATGGTCTTAATGTTACATCTAATGTTACCATATGCAAAAGTGTTTGGATTTGATTAAAACATGAGTACATCGTTAGTTGGTTTTGCTCTCTTGCTGCTTGAGGAAAGCTGTGTGTTTGATTGAAGGGCCAGAGGGTCAGACGCGGGTCGAGATCAGCTTGGGCAGGTGGTGTGAGGTGGCCTCTAGAAGATGAGAAATACCACTGAGCTTTCTATCAAATCAACCTGCAGCAACAACAACAACAACAACAACATATCCAATATATCCATCCAATATATACTTTCTTCAAAAGTTTTATAAAAACAGTCAGAATAACTGGTGCACATGCATTCGCTATTGAAGCCATACAGTAGTTTTTTGTGAAAAGTTGTTCAGCATCTAAAACACAGTATATGTGTATGCAGTTTTAAAAATGTACAAATCTTTATAATTTTTGATAATTTGCTGTTGCATTGGATGTTTTAGACCCATCAGTCTCACATAAAAAAAAACATGAAATAATAATTGAATAATGACAGAATTTGCCTTTATTTTAACATTTTAAAGTTTAAGTTTGAATAAAGTGACAGAAACATTTTAACAATGTTAACACAAGTTAAATAAGTCTTCAGAAATCACACAGAACACAAAAAAATAAGGCAAAATAAAATAAAATAAAATAAAAAAGGGCAGCAGTAACATTCTTCAATATATATTCCTTTAACAAAATGTGGCTGAACAGGAATTTTCATTTACTATGTCATCTAAATGACGTTCTATAAATATTAAAGTCTATTACTACACTGAACAAAATTATAAACGCAACACTTTTGTTTTTGCCCCCATTTTTCATGAGCTGAACTCAAAGATCTAAGACTTTTTCTATGTACACAAAAGGCCTATTTCTCTCAAATATTGTTCACAAATCTGTCTAAATCTGTGTTAGTGAGCACTTCTCCTTTGCCGAGATAATCCATCCACCTCACAGGTGTGGCATATCAAGATGCTGATTAGACAGCATGATTATTGCACAGGTGTGCCTTAAGCTGGCCACAATAAAAGGCCACTCTAACATGTGCAGTTTTACTGTATTGGGGGGTCCGGCGGGGGGTCCGAAAACCAGTCAGTATCTGGTGTGACCACCATTTGCCTCACGCAGTGCAACACATCTCCGCATAGAGTTGATCAGGTTGTTGATTGTGGCCTGTGGAATGTTGGTCCACTCCTCTTCAATGGCTGTGCGAAGTTGCTGGATATTGGCAGGAACTGGAA
>NW_015560618.1:2222724-2227472 GCF_001515605.1 Sinocyclocheilus anshuiensis | reverse complement strand
AGCTTCCCTGAGACGGTTTCTGACAGTTTGTGCAGAAATTCTTTGGTTATGCAAACCGATTGTTGCAGCAGCTGGTGGCTGGTCTCAGACGATCTTGGAGGTGAAGATGCTGGATGTGGAGGTCCTGGGCTGGTGTGGTTACACGTGGTCTGCGGTTGTGAGGCCGGTTGGATGTACTGCCAAATTCTCTGAAACGCCTTTGGAGATGGCTTATGGTAGAGAAATGAACATTCAATTCACGGGCAACAGCTCTGGTGGACATTCCTGCAGTCAGCATGCCAATTGCACGCTCCCTCAAAACTTGCGACATCTGTGGCATTGTGCTGTGTGATAAAACTGCACATTTTACAGTGGCCTTTTATTGTGGCCAGCCTAAGGCACACCTGTGCAATAATCATGCTGTCTAATCAGCATCTTGATATGCCACATCTGTGAGGTGGATGGATTATCTCGGCAAAGGAGAAGTGCTCACTAACACAGATTTAGACAGATTTGTGAACAATATTTGAGAGAAATAGGCCTTTTGTGTACATAGAAAAAGTCTTAGATCTTTGAGTTCAGCTCATGAAAAATGGGGGCAAAAACAAAAGTTTTGCGTTCATAATTTTGTTCAGTGTACATTCCCTTACTTGAAAAAAAGAAGAAGAACAATTTAGCATACTTTTAAAAAGATTTCTTCTTAAGGAAACAATATACTTGTTTTTGGACACTTAATTTCATGTTAACTGCAATTAAATTAACATGTATAGTTTAAATGTATCGTTGTATAGTTTAAATGTATATTAAATTAAATTAGCTGAGCTTTAGAGTGTTTCTGACCCAGTTAAGATAACTGCTTTCATAACTGCTTTTATTGTCTGTGAAATATTGTGTACTGCATAATGTACTATCAAGCATTTATAAACGTTTAAAAATAAAATTTAATGGTATTCTGTTGAACTTTATGTACTGTATTTAAAGCTGCAGTCCGTAAGTTTTGCCTCTTTGTTGCCTTCTCTGTTTGAAACCGGCAATTGCAGGTATTTGCAGAATTATCTTCTAAAGTGGGTCGTGCTTCGGCACGGCTCCAGCGTGGATGAATCTAATGTTTTGAGGAGAATGTGTGGCTGCCAGTCACCGCACCAGTGTGGATACTGTACTTCGGAATCACAGATTCTAGCCTACGTCTTGAAAGTAACCCAATTACTTTTCAGTCGATATTGTTACCTGAACGAGTAAGTAACAAGTCTGACACTTTTGTTCTGACCAACTGAGGAAAAAAAGCATTAATGTTACAATAAATCACGCTACCAATGGTGATTAAATCTAACGATCGGTTAGCTCATATCACATCAAACCGTGCAAATTATTATTACTGTTATACTTTGTGTTCTCAAATTGTTATTGTTAACAACATCAGCATTGCGTGACTAAATGTGTATTTAGTGTGTATTAGCATGTAGATTTCAGTTTCTGTACAGTCTAATCTCTAATTGTCATACCATTCGAATTTCATATAAAGAAATTCTTTTAACCCAAAAAGCAAATAATTTTTCCTTAGAACTGGTTCTCTTTAAAATACAAATCTTGTGTAATCCCATGTAGGCTATCTGTAATCAGATGCGCATTTAAAACTGGAATATAATCTAATTTCAGTCACTTGTGTTTCATAAACAAATAAACCTTTCTGGATTACAATCCGCCATCAAAATGATAAATTTAATTATTCCAGCTGCTGTGAGAAAAGGCTATAAACGATCCGCCAACTGCAGCATCCATAAAAGCTGGGACAGCTTCTTTATGTTTATAGACGTGACGTAATGAAGCAAGGCAATGCTTGAATTTCAAGTGATAACCTACCAGTATCACTCAAATTAGAAAACATTATTATAAGCTTACCGTTGTGAATAGAGATAAAATAAGGAGATAGTTTTGAACACTGGCTGGTTATGTACTTGCTCAAAAATTTATTGTATAATTTTTAACCAAAAAAAAAAAGAAAAAGTTTTGGACTGCAGCTTTAAATATGTCTGTAATTTCACATTTGTAATGGTGAAGTTGCTATTTAGAACATTAACATATATTAACTTGAAATGTATTATTGAATAACACTATGTTTATAATAACTTATAATGAAATACTTTACATGTGCTTTAGTATGTCAAAACAAGTGTTATGAAAAGTGCACTTTTTTAAAACAACAAAAGATTATTAAAAAAATATTTAAAATGTACTTTGAAAGTAAAGCATTTATTTTTGACAAATAAGTTTACTTTTTAAAATTGTAACTAAGTGTAAGAAATACAGTCATGAAAGTGTATTCTCTTAAGTGGTTCACTTAAGTGGCCTTTTATTTATTTTATTTAAGTTTTAAAAAAAATCTGCTTTTAAGATTTGAATTATACTACAACGTGCACATTCAATACATTTAAGGTCACTTTATTTTCACAAGGTTTGTAACGACATTTTGAATGCTTTATTTTTAGAGAGCAAAGTCTGTCTCAAAGGTATTTTGAGCTCAAAGCTCTCCTCACAGAAAGCGAGAACCCCACACCAAGCTCAGAATCAAATTAATGACAAAATCTATCATGTCTGCTGCTAGACTGTCACCATTAATTCACTTAGAAACTTGGTTGAATGAACCATGGTGTCTGCCAAAATATAAATCTCTCCCAATAGCAATTCAAACATAATCAGTGAGACACCTCGTTTAACTGAATCTCGAGTATCGCATGTTGAAGTGCAAACCTACAGAAGCCATAGGTTAAACTGTGTAATATAGTCTTTTATCTAAAGTTGAGTTTGCTCACGCTGATGGAGGTTTGAGATTAAACGATGTCTCAGTCTGGTTCGGTCCTCATTATTCTTAATTCAGGTGTTCTAGAGTCTTCTTCTGGCACACTTTCTCGCTCCACGTACACAGTCATTGGGATTGAGGGTGATGCTCTAATAGGACTGTCAGGACGCTTTGAGGCTTTGATGGAGAAATTGAGACAATTTGTCTTGAGAGACAGCAGCAAGCCATTTTGCCATGCTTTGCCACTTGAAAAAATCTCTCCCAGCACGGCTATCATTTCTTTTCCTAATTAGTAGGCATATTGTAAAATGAGCCAAAAGTCGTATATGTCTGAGTTGTGTGTATTTTTTACAAATTAGTTCAGTCATCTGATTTAATGACATGATTATCTGACGACGTACCCATCATAGCTGGTTTTTCCTTGCCTTTATCGTCCTTGGCTTGCTCGCCAGCACGATTCTCTGAAAAACTGCTTTGGCACCAATGCGCTGTTCCCAAATCTAGTGAGCAGCCTCCTCACAGGCGCACACCTGATGCGAAGACTGTTCCAAAAGGTAGGCAGCATAATTATAAAGCATAATTATACTGCCTCCAGATATACCTGATTTTGGTTTAATTCCAAGGCAACAGCACATGTCTGCTTAGCAGAAAAGAGGACCCAGAATACACTGCATCAAGCTCTGTGAGCAGAATAAATCAAAGATGGCGGATGCTGTTAGAAAAGTGAGGATTACAAAGAGAATTCACTGAATATTAAAAAATGGTTGATATTGTATAATATTTTATATATGATATATTTTTTAGAGCGTTCCAAATCAGTCACTTCAAGGTTCAATCACTTATTTTGCTTAAGATGCAGCTTTTGCTTTAGAAGTTAACATGTTAGATATGTATTGAGAAAAGTGCTATATATACAGTAAATTCAAAATGTTTATAAAGAATTTTGAAGTTTTTCATTAGTCAAGTAAATTGCTCTCCCATAAGACCTGATGGTAACTATTTAGTTTGACATTATTACTAGTCGTGATAGACAACTTGACTAATGTTTATTTTATTTTATAATTTGTTATTTTTATTTTATTAATTAAGAAACATTTTTAACACCAAAAAACATTTTGACAAACTCTAATATGAACTAATATGGTGTCTTAAAATACTAATTAGATTATAATAAAAAAAATGTTACCCATACTGCAAAAATGAAAGGATAGATAGATAGATAGATAGATAGATAGATAGATAAAAAACTATTGAAAATATAGTTTAAATATATGCTAAATATACAGCATGTTGTAACGGTGGAGCGCAATGAAATATATGTTATTATTGAAAATATATATAGATAGGGTCTTCAGTAATCCTCTGATTTCCACCCAATTGTTCAAACAGAAACTCAACTCAGCCTGGGTCACATTAACCTATATAGAGGGCAATTTACACAGTGATAGATTCAAGGTGACATGATCTCATTTAAACTCCCATAACCCACCCTTCATCTGACAAGATGCTCAGACACCCTTGTTTGTCCTCCGAGAAAAACCTTTGTCTAAGCGTGGAGCCTCATTTGAGATGCATTTACAACCTGCATTTCACTGCGGCCATAAAGCGCTGAGAGAAATACGACTGCAGCTCCACCCACTGAGCGGCTCTCACCGAGACACATTACACACATGCATAATAATTGTGTTGCATACAGTCCCAGCGGACTCCCTTAGCCCAGTTTGCATGTTCTCTCTACACATGGATCATTTATGTGCTAGAATAATTATGACACTGTTTGTATTAATTAGGCCCTTTGGTAATACATTTACATTGTCTAAAAGTTTACATATTAAGACAGAAAACAACAAAATAGAATTTCACATTCAGTAGTGCTTGCCTGTGCAAATCTCACCGATAAATTGCAAAGTGTTCTGGATGTTTGCCAAGGTGTTGCTAGATGTTGCAAGGTGTTTGTAATTGGTTGAAAGAG
>NW_015560618.1:2219584-2220728 GCF_001515605.1 Sinocyclocheilus anshuiensis | reverse complement strand
TATGTGTGTGTGTGTGTGTGTGTGTGTGTGTGTGTGTGTGTGTGTGTGTGTGTGTGTGTGTGTGTGTTTCCTACCTGTTCTGGTGCCTTGGTGTAGCTGCTGGTGGAACAAAAATCAGCTTCAACCTAAGTTTCTGAAATCACATCCTTTGTTACAATTTCTCTTCACTGTGATATCTATATGCAGTATGCACCACAAGGGTTTCATGTTAGTGGTGGAGAAGACCCTCTCATTGTGGCCCACATCAAACAGGGGTTCAGGGGGAAGAGGCCAAAGCCTGACCTCATTCGCAGCTGAATGTGAGAGCTGGGTCTGTGAGAGGGAGCTGTGATTAGCATGCGTTTGTTTGTGGAGGCCCAAGAACCTCACCTGCAGGTACTGTGGGTCTCATGTGATGTAGAGACCATCTGAAGAGATAGGTTGAGAACAGTGTGGTAATCATAAGTCAGATCTCCGTGAATCAGTTTTTTCAATTAATCGGTTTAAAGTTTTCAGATGTTCTTGTACATGCCCCTTTGCATGCAAAATTTTAATGAAGCAATAAGTTTCTTATGTTTATTATATATATATATATAACATTCTAAGAAATAACATTCTAATATGCTGATTTGAGGTTCAAGAAGCATGTCTTATTAATGTTGAAAAGTGTTGTGCTGCTTAAAAGCTTTGTGAAAATGGATACATTTCTTCAGGATTCTTTCATGAATAAAAGTTTGTTTGAAATAGAAATCTTTTTTGACATTATAAAACTGTCATACAATCAAGCCAAAGCTAAATATATTACCAGAATGTTTACTTTGTTAACATTACTGCTAGTTGATTGTGAATCATTTAGACCAATGTACTGTATACTGTATTTAAAGCTGCAGTCCGTAAGTTTTGCCTCTTTGTTGCCTTCTCTGTTTGAAATTGCAGGTATCAGGTATTTGCAGAATTATCTTCTAAAGTGGGTCGTGCTTCGGCACGGCTCCAGCGTGGATGAATCTAATGTTTTGAGGAGAATGTGTGGCTGCCAGTCACCGCACCAGTGTGGATACTGTACTTCGGAATCACAGATTCTAGCCTACGTCTTGAAAGTAACCCAATTACTTTTCAGTCGATATTGTTACCTGAACGAGTAAGTAACAAGTCTGACACTTTTATT
>NW_015560618.1:2212674-2219561 GCF_001515605.1 Sinocyclocheilus anshuiensis | reverse complement strand
AACGATCGGTTAGCTCATATCACATCAAACCGTGCAAATTATTATTACTGTTATACTTTGTGTTCTCAAATTGTTATTGTTAACAACATCAGCATTGCGTGACTAAATGTGTATTTAGTGTGTATTAGCATGTAGATTTCAGTTTCTGTACAGTCTAATCTCTAATTGTCATACCATTCGAATTTCATATAAAGAAATTCTTTTAACCCAAAAAGCAAATAATTTTTCCTTAGAACTGGTTCTCTTTAAAATACAAATCTTGTGTAATCCCATGTAGGCTATCTGTAATCAGATGCGCATTTAAAACTGGAATATAATCTAATTTCAGTCACTTGTGTTTCATAAACAAATAAACCTTTCTGGATTACAATCCGCCATCAAAATGATAAATTTAATTATTCCAGCTGCTGTGAGAAAAGGCTATAAACGATCCGCCAACTGCAGCATCCATAAAAGCTGGGACAGCTTCTTTATGTTTATAGACGTGACGTAATGAAGCAAGGCAATGCTTGAATTTCAAGTGATAACCTACCAGTATCACTCAAATTAGAAAACATTATTATAAGCTTACCGTTGTGAATAGAGATAAAATAAGGAGATAGTTTTGAACACTGGCTGGTTATGTACTTGCTCAAAAATTTATTGTATAATTTTTAACCAAAAAAAAAAAGAAAAAGTTTTGGACTGCAGCTTTAAATATGTCTGTAATTTCACATTTGTAATGGTGAAGTTGCTATTTAGAACATTAACATATATTAACTTGAAATGTATTATTGAATAACACTATGTTTATAATAACTTATAATGAAATACTTTACATGTGCTTTAGTATGTCAAAACAAGTGTTATGAAAAGTGCACTTTTTTAAAACAACAAAAGATTATTAAAAAAATATTTAAAATGTACTTTGAAAGTAAAGCATTTATTTTTGACAAATAAGTTTACTTTTTAAAATTGTAACTAAGTGTAAGAAATACAGTCATGAAAGTGTATTCTCTTAAGTGGTTCACTTAAGTGGCCTTTTATTTATTTTATTTAAGTTTTAAAAAAAATCTGCTTTTAAGATTTGAATTATACTACAACGTGCACATTCAATACATTTAAGGTCACTTTATTTTCACAAGGTTTGTAACGACATTTTGAATGCTTTATTTTTAGAGAGCAAAGTCTGTCTCAAAGGTATTTTGAGCTCAAAGCTCTCCTCACAGAAAGCGAGAACCCCACACCAAGCTCAGAATCAAATTAATGACAAAATCTATCATGTCTGCTGCTAGACTGTCACCATTAATTCACTTAGAAACTTGGTTGAATGAACCATGGTGTCTGCCAAAATATAAATCTCTCCCAATAGCAATTCAAACATAATCAGTGAGACACCTCGTTTAACTGAATCTCGAGTATCGCATGTTGAAGTGCAAACCTACAGAAGCCATAGGTTAAACTGTGTAATATAGTCTTTTATCTAAAGTTGAGTTTGCTCACGCTGATGGAGGTTTGAGATTAAACGATGTCTCAGTCTGGTTCGGTCCTCATTATTCTTAATTCAGGTGTTCTAGAGTCTTCTTCTGGCACACTTTCTCGCTCCACGTACACAGTCATTGGGATTGAGGGTGATGCTCTAATAGGACTGTCAGGACGCTTTGAGGCTTTGATGGAGAAATTGAGACAATTTGTCTTGAGAGACAGCAGCAAGCCATTTTGCCATGCTTTGCCACTTGAAAAAATCTCTCCCAGCACGGCTATCATTTCTTTTCCTAATTAGTAGGCATATTGTAAAATGAGCCAAAAGTCGTATATGTCTGAGTTGTGTGTATTTTTTACAAATTAGTTCAGTCATCTGATTTAATGACATGATTATCTGACGACGTACCCATCATAGCTGGTTTTTCCTTGCCTTTATCGTCCTTGGCTTGCTCGCCAGCACGATTCTCTGAAAAACTGCTTTGGCACCAATGCGCTGTTCCCAAATCTAGTGAGCAGCCTCCTCACAGGCGCACACCTGATGCGAAGACTGTTCCAAAAGGTAGGCAGCATAATTATAAAGCATAATTATACTGCCTCCAGATATACCTGATTTTGGTTTAATTCCAAGGCAACAGCACATGTCTGCTTAGCAGAAAAGAGGACCCAGAATACACTGCATCAAGCTCTGTGAGCAGAATAAATCAAAGATGGCGGATGCTGTTAGAAAAGTGAGGATTACAAAGAGAATTCACTGAATATTAAAAAATGGTTGATATTGTATAATATTTTATATATGATATATTTTTTAGAGCGTTCCAAATCAGTCACTTCAAGGTTCAATCACTTATTTTGCTTAAGATGCAGCTTTTGCTTTAGAAGTTAACATGTTAGATATGTATTGAGAAAAGTGCTATATATACAGTAAATTCAAAATGTTTATAAAGAATTTTGAAGTTTTTCATTAGTCAAGTAAATTGCTCTCCCATAAGACCTGATGGTAACTATTTAGTTTGACATTATTACTAGTCGTGATAGACAACTTGACTAATGTTTATTTTATTTTATAATTTGTTATTTTTATTTTATTAATTAAGAAACATTTTTAACACCAAAAAACATTTTGACAAACTCTAATATGAACTAATATGGTGTCTTAAAATACTAATTAGATTATAATAAAAAAAATGTTACCCATACTGCAAAAATGAAAGGATAGATAGATAGATAGATAGATAGATAGATAGATAAAAAACTATTGAAAATATAGTTTAAATATATGCTAAATATACAGCATGTTGTAACGGTGGAGCGCAATGAAATATATGTTATTATTGAAAATATATATAGATAGGGTCTTCAGTAATCCTCTGATTTCCACCCAATTGTTCAAACAGAAACTCAACTCAGCCTGGGTCACATTAACCTATATAGAGGGCAATTTACACAGTGATAGATTCAAGGTGACATGATCTCATTTAAACTCCCATAACCCACCCTTCATCTGACAAGATGCTCAGACACCCTTGTTTGTCCTCCGAGAAAAACCTTTGTCTAAGCGTGGAGCCTCATTTGAGATGCATTTACAACCTGCATTTCACTGCGGCCATAAAGCGCTGAGAGAAATACGACTGCAGCTCCACCCACTGAGCGGCTCTCACCGAGACACATTACACACATGCATAATAATTGTGTTGCATACAGTCCCAGCGGACTCCCTTAGCCCAGTTTGCATGTTCTCTCTACACATGGATCATTTATGTGCTAGAATAATTATGACACTGTTTGTATTAATTAGGCCCTTTGGTAATACATTTACATTGTCTAAAAGTTTACATATTAAGACAGAAAACAACAAAATAGAATTTCACATTCAGTAGTGCTTGCCTGTGCAAATCTCACCGATAAATTGCAAAGTGTTCTGGATGTTTGCCAAGGTGTTGCTAGATGTTGCAAGGTGTTTGTAATTGGTTGAAAGAGTGTTTATGTGTCACGGCTCGCTACTGTGAGGAGCATGGAGCGAGGAATGAGGAGACGCAGTGTTGAATTCAAACTTATAGACTTTTAATAACATCCAGGGAAACAGGAAAACACAAGTAGCAAGGGTTGACATCAACAATTCCAGACAAGGGAGAACAGAACGGGCTAGAACTCAAATAGGGCAGATAACGAGGGGCAGACAGGTGAGGAGGATAACTAATAAGGAGAAACACCTGGAAATAAATGGGGACAGGAACAGGAAGGACCAAATAAGGACAAACAGGAACTAAACGGGAACATACATGTGACATTACATGTGGGCGCCCTGGAGGCTGGTGCAAGACAGGGACACGGGAAGGCCTCCAGGGCGGATCAGGGAGCTCAGGGGGCCATGGCGGAGCAGGCAGTTCAGGTTGCCATGGCGGAGCAGGGGACTCAGGAGGCCATGGCGGATCCTCCGTGACCTTAGCCGGCTCGGCCACCACGGCCACAGAATTCAGAATTCAGAATTCTGATTATCATGTTTATCGCGCTGAAGTCATCAGTGGTGGACAGGAACGGAGTAGACTTACTTCATAAGGTTACTTAAGTACATTTTTCAAGTATCTATACTTTACTGGAGTACTTTTATTTTGAGTAACTTTTACTTTTACTTCACTACATTCCAAAGCATAAGATCATACTTTTTACTTCACTACATTTCATAAAACATATCGTTACTCCTTATAATATATCACGTGCTCTGACACGCAGAAGCGGTGTCTGATTCAAGAACGAACTGATTCTTTTCAATGAACCTTTTAAATCGGTTCGCAAATCGCACCAAACGATTCATTCACGAATTAGAATGAACCGATTGCAGTTGTTTTCGAGTCGACAACTCACTGATTCAAATTAACCGTTTAGTGCGAGTCTCCAGTGAACTGAATTCACTGAAAATGAGCATAGCTGGACACTTTTGTCCATATTAGGAATTTCCTCATACGACTTTCTGCGCGAGAGCGCCCTCCGGTTTCAGTTTTCAGTTCATATGAGTTTAAACTTCTTTCTGAGGGCACACATCCGAAGCACACGGAGAGAAAGCGGCTAATATTATAATGAGATCCCTTTGCAACGTCACCAAGGGAGCAAAATCAGACCAGCTTGTTTTTTCAGAGGCTTGCAGAAAAAGGTTTCCCAAAACGAAGTTACTGGGTTAATCTTTTTCACGTTTCCTTGGTTGGTAGATGCACCGGGAACCTGATAATAGCACTTAAAACCTGGAAAAGTCAGATTTTCATGATATGTCACCTTTAAGTTGGGAAGAGCGTTGTGAGTTTTGGGGCACAGGCTAATCAAGGTAAAGATTGATCTATATTCTGCTTTAGTTAAACATATTTAGTTAGCCTAACTGTCTTCTCTTCTTTGCATTCTCTTGTGAAAAAGAAGTTTACGAATGTGCCCTTGTAGTGTAGTCTTAAAAGTATATTTTTAAAGAACTGTACTTGCAGAGTTCATATTAATGAAATAAAAGACCACTTAAAAAAATCTACAAGTTCAAGACTGTTTCTAAACGCAAAACGTTACATCCAAAACGATATTTAACACTAGAGACCCTAGAGACATATGCCAGTAAAATCAAGAAACTACTGATTTGTGTGGAGAGCAGTCAAATTTAGTTTGAACACCTCAATATTGCAATAAATCAAGGTCAACACAACAGCCTCTTAAACATCTACAAACACTCAAGTCTCAGTTGCTCACAAAAGGCACAAGTAATGTCCTTCAAAATAGTCTCTTCAGGATAATGGATAAATAAAATATTAAAGGGGTGTTATTATGCTCTTTTACAAAGACTTGATTTTGTTTTGGGGGTGTACTAGAACAGGCTCTCGTACTAGGTTGTTAAAAAAAAACACATTATTTTTCACATATTTTACATTATTACAACACCTCTCTCCCCAGTCTGGCATGAACTGCTTCAATAGTTCCTGTATCAAATTAAGGCCCGCCTTCTGAAATACGAAATGTGCTGTGATTGGTTAGCTGGGCCAGTGTGTGTTGTGATTGGTTAGCTGGGCCAGTGTGTGTTGTGATTGGTTAGCTGGGCCAGTGTGTGTTGTGATTGGTTAGCTGGGCCAGTGTGTGTTGTGATTGGTTAGCTGGGCCAGTGTGTGTTGTGATTGGTTAGCTGGGCCAGTGTGTGTTGTGATTGGTTAGCTGGGCCAGTGTGTGTTGTGATTGGTTAGCTGGGCCAGTGTGTGTTGTGATTGGTTAGCTGGGCCAGTGTGTGTTGTGATTGGTTAGCTGGGCCAGTGTGTGTTGTGATTGGTTAGCTGGGCCAGTGTGTGTTGTGATTGGTTAGCTGGGCCAGTGTGTGTTGTGATTGGCAGCACTCGGCGCCTGGTCGGGAAATGTCATGCCCCTTACCATAGCCACCTGCTGCGAGCTTCAGTGTAAATACTGCGTCAAAATCAAATCAATTTGAGCGTGATTTAAACCCAAATGATTGTAACCACTCTAAGTTCGTCTGCCTTGGGAAAGCTAGCGTGTCTCCGACATAGTGATAACACCCATTGCCTTCTCTAGTGCAGCTCAACCAGGTCTCGTCCCACTCGTCGATGTTTGTGATATCACAAATCCCGGAAAATATGCGTTGTAGTCCAAACGAGTCATTCGTTGTAGTTTTTGAAAAGTAAAAATATAAAATATCTCCTTTTGAAGTGGACTTTGAGCTTTGTAACTTTGCAGATCTTTTTTATGCTCAAACAGCAACATTACAGACTAACTAAAGTTGAAAAAGTGAAAACGCATAATAGGACCCCTTTAAGTAAAATGAAATAGTCAAAGCCTACTTGGACTGGACGTGCTGGTTTTGGCCTCATCATTGGCTGCAGAGCCATATCCTCATCATATATGAAACACCTGCGATTCAGCAGCTAGTTAATGATATCGCATTCGCGTAAAGTATAGCCTTGTTGACAAAAAGATCACTAGATCTACACTGAAAAAATATTGTCCATCATATTTTTGATACACAACTAAATTGTGTTTCTCTTCTAAACTTGATTTCTTTGCTTTCAGTTAATGTAATTCTCTAAAATGTGCAAACTGCTAGATTCAATTATTTAGGGCAAATGTGGGCCGATCAAGTGCTCAAAAATGGTTTTTGCTGAAACTGTAGTTCCCAGCATGCTTTTCTTGGGACTTAATGAGGAGAGTAAAAATGATGAAATGAAGCGTTATTTAATGTGTTTTTAAAGGCACAATATGTCATTTTCACCGCTAGAGGGCGCATATTGAAAATAAACAAATAGACAAAGGCGTAGTTTGATGACGCCGTGACTGAGTGTGGTCTTCATCCCCACAGCCGATGCAATCCGACGGGACTCAGGCAGAAATCATGTTCATGGATGAGCTAATGATTTATTAACGTAGTAGAATGAAGCAGGGTGAGGCTGAAAGCC
>NW_015560618.1:2206143-2212582 GCF_001515605.1 Sinocyclocheilus anshuiensis | reverse complement strand
AGCGGAGCTTTTATTATGCCACAGTCGACCGCTTCCGCTGCTTCCGGTTGTGTGTATGTGGGGTAAAGCAGCGGAGCTTTTATTATGCCACAGTCGAGCGCTTCCGCTGCTTCCGGTCGTGTGTATGTGGGGTAAAGCAGCGCTGTTTTATCATACTAGATACATTTGAAAGTTCTGTTATAATGCTACTCTGTGCGGTCGTCACCGGTCTATTAAAACACACAGCATATTAAAGCGTCTTTGGTGTTTCCATGTTTTCTACAAAACAAAACCGGAAATCGAGGGGTTATGACGTCATTGGCAGGCGACACTATGGACACGGTCCATGTCACTAGTTAAAATAGCTTATTTCTCTGGATTTAAACATTCTTCGAAACGTTTGGGATAATGTAAGTACACAAGTCAGCAAAATATATAACACTGTTCTATTGTTTTTTGGATATTTTAATCAAAAAATCTTACATATTGTGCCTTTGAGCAAGATGAGAAAAGAGGGCGACTGGATAGTGTTTAATAGTGTTTAATATTCGATTATGTTGAATAAGAACCGTTTAAATTACACTGGGTTAAAATTGTGAAGAAGAGTAGAGCATTTCCTTAGGCTGTGGATGTGAAGAACACGTTTTTGTTGTTGTTTTTTTTCAAGGAGTGTTTAATACTTAGCATGTAGCATGCTAATATGTGCTACTGCTAAAATTATTTCATTTCATAATTTTGAATTTATGTGAACAAATTTTATTTGTTTAACTGATTCTTGTGGGTTCCATATACAGTGAGTGATTAAATCCAATAGGCTTTTTTTTCCCATGTAGTAACTTCAATACTCTGTAGATGGCGATATCGCTGCTTTTGTAGCAGAAATAAACCTCTGAAGTAAGTTAGGTGACATGCAACATGTAATGAGTAATTGCACTATTCTTTACAAATGTAGAGGTGTAAAGAGTATTTAGCTACTTATTCAAACATGTACACTCTCAGAAAATAGTAGAAAAAGCTGTCACTATCTTTTCGTAAGGTAGCCTAATATCTACCATGTGCACTTTAGGTATTAATATGTAACTTTTTAAGGTACTAAAATGCACTCTTTAGGGGTAAATAAGGTAAGGTGTACCTTTTGAAAGTGTACCAGCTTTTTTTTTTTTTTTTTGGAGAGTAGTCAAGTAGAGAGTAATACTTGCTAATATCTTTGATATTTAAAGTGCAAAGTAGCCAAAATGATACTTAAGTACAGTAACTAATAACATTTACACAAATGCTTTAATGGTATGTCAGTGATGTCTAATTTATTAGGTTTCTCCAAATCCATTTTAATCACATCACAAGGTAATTGTGTTTAATGTTAAGATTGAATTTAGTCAAAGAATTACTTTTTTGAGTGTGTATATTCATATATGATCATATAACTGAATTGTTTTATATGTCTTGTCGAGCAGTAGTACAAAAGAAATCTAGAAGAACAGGATACTCTGTCCTCACTGGCTGTTCATTAACTGTCCAGTCACTGAGCTCTGAATTTAATTCACACAATCCGCTGAAGGCCTGTGATGAAGGGCAGTGTCTACATGAGCAATCATTTGAGAACCTCTATGAACATAATGTAATTGATACAATCATTAAATCCAAGTTTTCAGATGAGCAGTAAAGCCACTGTTCTTCATTACATCAGATTGTCCTTCCCTGAAGATAAAGCAATGGAGCTGTCAAGCTAAAATTAATTGAGCTGACACCTCACATTTATAAACAAGACATTTCACATATAGCTTCTTACATTTATTATCAAGGATTTCTCTGACTCGTGCATGCTGTTTTATATTTTTTGCTTGTTCTCTGCTTAAAGCAAGACTAAATTTGACGAGTCAAAGACATCCGTGTCAGCGAGGGTCATGGGTTTAAAATGTACGAAAATTACAATTTTGTTGATAATTTTGTTGCTTGTGTTATTATTTCAACGTTTCTCTAATTTGAACCATATTTTAGTCTAATCCAAGCAATTCTGAAGAAAATGTTGACTAATTGCTATAGAGATCATATAGTAGCACTCTGCTGCTCTCTAGTGGTTTCAAGAGGCTGCCAGGCCTCCTTTTTTTTTTTTTTTTGTCTTGGTGACAGGCTTACTATAGTGTGCTATAGAGCCTGAGAGGAATTTCCACTAGGTCGAGAAGGACTGTTGCTTGAAAAACACACTGAAAGGTGATAGCCACTCAAATAACACCCTATTCCCACTGCTGTGGTCTTATAAAACACAAAATAAAATACTAATAAATAAATAAATATAAAAAATACATTTGCAAATTAGATTTTTGATTTTCAAAATTGGATTTCTTTTGATTTTCAAATTAGATTTTTTTTGTTGTTGTTGTTGTTTTTTTTACAGTATAATGAGTAAGTCATATTAGGAATCAGCTATTAAAATGTCTATAATAATAATTATAATATAATAATTATAATAGAATACAATCATTATTGTTATTATCAAAAAATAAATGGTAAAACAATTCGGAAACATCAAAAAATCTCAAATATTATGTATAAAATGTCAAATTGATTCGGCCCGTAGACACTGTAATTAATTGTTTCACAGTTTTATATAATATTATAATAATAATATAAAGAATTACATACAATTATATAACATCTGTGACAACTTGCCCCAAAATGGGCTACTATTCAGAAGTTTGTGGGTCAATAAGATCGTATTTATGTATGTATGTATGTATGTATTTATTTATCTAGGAATAATTTCTGAACACTAAAGTAATGATGCTGGTAACATATCTTAACTATCATGGAAATAAATGACATTTTACAGTAGTTTTGATCAAATAAATACAGCGTTTGTGAGCATAAGACACTTCTTTAAAAACATTTTTAAAAAAATCTTACTGACCTACTGAACTTCTTGAGTGTAAATTAGACATTTCATCATGTGGGCAAGTTTGTGTTTTGCAACGAAATCCCTAACTGTCTTTTTAAACTGTCATTATTAGTCAGAGCATTGACATTTGACATCCATATCATCTTTTTATTAATAATAATCTCTGATTTCAACCCACAAATGGGAGTTTCAGTGACCACAGGGAGGATGTGACATGTCACACAGAAACAAGCTCTCACACAAGCCATCAGTCAAAGTTCTTATCAGTGAGCTGTTTTGTTTTGTGTTTAGATGTTGTCTGTCAACTGAATTAATCATCTCTGCCAGCTAGCTTGCCAACTGTTGTTGGTCAAACACATCTTGGTTCAGGAAATCCCTTGAGATTTGAGCTACACATAACACAGCGTGGGCAGGACAGTGTCTGTCACCATCTCGCTCTCAGCCTCGTGTGTTACTCATCAGAGAGGGTCACAACGCTCTGGCTAAATCTCACAGAGGATTGTTACGTTAAACCGTTGCTCTGTTTGACGGAGCGCTGCATTCGTCCCATCTTTTGCAATGGGGAATTTACAGAGGGGGAAATGGGCTGTGTGATAGTCTCTTTACAGACAGAGAGGCTGCCAGGCCTCCTTTTTTTTTTTTTTTTGTCTTGGTGACAGGCTTACTATAGTGTGCTATAGAGCCTGAGAGGAATTTCCACTAGGTCGAGAAGGACTGTTGCTTGAAAAACACACTGAAAGGTGATAGCCACTCAAATAACACCCTATTCCCACTGCTGTGGTCTTATAAAACACAAAATAAAATACTAATAAATAAATAAATATAAAAAATACATTTGCAAATTAGATTTTTGATTTTCAAAATTGGATTTCTTTTGATTTTCAAATTAGATTTTTTTTGTTGTTGTTGTTGTTTTTTTTACAGTATAATGAGTAAGTCATATTAGGAATCAGCTATTAAAATGTCTATAATAATAATTATAATATAATAATTATAATAGAATACAATCATTATTGTTATTATCAAAAAATAAATGGTAAAACAATTCGGAAACATCAAAAAATCTCAAATATTATGTATAAAATGTCAAATTGATTCGGCCCGTAGACACTGTAATTAATTGTTTCACAGTTTTATATAATATTATAATAATAATATAAAGAATTACATACAATTATATAACATCTGTGACAACTTGCCCCAAAATGGGCTACTATTCAGAAGTTTGTGGGTCAATAAGATCGTATTTATGTATGTATGTATGTATGTATTTATTTATCTAGGAATAATTTCTGAACACTAAAGTAATGATGCTGGTAACATATCTTAACTATCATGGAAATAAATGACATTTTACAGTAGTTTTGATCAAATAAATACAGCGTTTGTGAGCATAAGACACTTCTTTAAAAACATTTTTAAAAAAATCTTACTGACCTACTGAACTTCTTGAGTGTAAATTAGACATTTCATCATGTGGGCAAGTTTGTGTTTTGCAACGAAATCCCTAACTGTCTTTTTAAACTGTCATTATTAGTCAGAGCATTGACATTTGACATCCATATCATCTTTTTATTAATAATAATCTCTGATTTCAACCCACAAATGGGAGTTTCAGTGACCACAGGGAGGATGTGACATGTCACACAGAAACAAGCTCTCACACAAGCCATCAGTCAAAGTTCTTATCAGTGAGCTGTTTTGTTTTGTGTTTAGATGTTGTCTGTCAACTGAATTAATCATCTCTGCCAGCTAGCTTGCCAACTGTTGTTGGTCAAACACATCTTGGTTCAGGAAATCCCTTGAGATTTGAGCTACACATAACACAGCGTGGGCAGGACAGTGTCTGTCACCATCTCGCTCTCAGCCTCGTGTGTTACTCATCAGAGAGGGTCACAACGCTCTGGCTAAATCTCACAGAGGATTGTTACGTTAAACCGTTGCTCTGTTTGACGGAGCGCTGCATTCGTCCCATCTTTTGCAATGGGGAATTTACAGAGGGGGAAATGGGCTGTGTGATAGTCTCTTTACAGACAGAAAAAGGGCAAAGGGGTGGACCATTAAGAAGATGCAAAACTTCCTGTGTTGTTGTTGTCTGAAGATAGACTGGGCCTTTCCTTGTGAAAAAGTACATACATACATATAAGAGTACTTATTATTCAATTAGTTTAACTTAAGAGTGCTTTTTTATTCATTCAAGTACGACTTAAGTATATCATCTATCCATCTATTTATCTACAAACACATACATACAGCAATTATGTATACATACAGTAATATGTATGTATACATTAACCAATACAGTAATGGTTAATGTAATTTCAATTGAATCTTATATGTCATGTATTTAAATATAATGTATTTTTGTAATTATACATTTGTAATGATGTAGTTGCAACTTTAAATGTTATCAAATAAACTATATTTAAATTTACAATCATTTAAAATTACAATCACTACGCTTTTTACAATTTTAATCAATGCAGTTTTAAAATAATTTGTGCTTTTTAACTTAAGAGTGCTTTTCTAAGCCACATAAGTAAGACTCAGGTTTATGTATAATTTGACTTCTATTGCATTTAAAATATGGTTAAACTTGTATGCATGTCATATTTAAATCTATTTGCAATTGCACATTTGTAATGACAAAGTTGCAATTTAATACATTTACAATATATTAACTTTAAACGTTTTAACGCACTACAGTTAAAATTATAGTAGTCAACATTTAAAGTGGATCAAAAAAGTTAATCAAAGTTGTCCTAAGACAAGAACACATTTTGGTTTTAGGTTTGACTTCAACTAGTTCAACTTTGATGAAAGGTTTTGATCCACTTCAACTCTTGACTAGGGTAGTATGTTAGTCAACACATCAAAATAAGTGTACTTCTTTAAAGCACAGTGAAAGATTATGAAATATGACATTTTAAAATGTACAATTGTGTCAAGACACACAGTCATGAAAGTGTATATACTTAAGTGTATTTTGATTTTATCTGAACATACAGTTTTTATATATATACTCTTAAGATTTCAAGTTCACAACAAGTGCACAATCAATACATTTAAGTGCACGTCTTTTTCACGAGGGTTGTATTCTCATTTTTGACTATATTTAATGTACCCATAAGATAACACAACATCTGATAACAACGAAGCACTTTAAAACAACTTCTGATATGAAAACTGTACAATATAAAGGCAACTATATTTCACATTTCACAAGATTAATTGTTTAAAGCTGAGCGAATCAATGTCAAAACTAAAAATGAATTTAGTAATTTACATGATGCACTTATCTGAAGTAACATCTCATATGGGGACAGTCCCACTAGAGTAAGCTGAGGTTAAGTGTCTTGATCAAGAGCATGTGGTGAACATGACCTTTTTAATATTAGCCTAGTCTATATCTTTAACTGTTACACCACAACACCCCCACCTAATTAACAATGCCTGTGTGTTTCTGTCTACTTCTACCAATTTTATTAAACATTAAATGGATGAAGAATTTACAGGGGTAGTTGAGTTGAGGGTAACTATATATATTCAAAACATAATTATATA
>NW_015560618.1:2205382-2206081 GCF_001515605.1 Sinocyclocheilus anshuiensis | reverse complement strand
TCTATGTCTGTCTGTCTGTCTGTCTGTCTGTCTGTCTATCTATCTATCTATATCCATCCATCCATCCATCTATCTGTAACGGGGTGTAACGATACACATATTCGTATTGAACCATTTGGTACGAGGCTTTCGGTTCGGTATGCATTACTAACCGAACGATTCGTTGCACTAATCCTATTACATATGGAAACTAAAAGAGCTTTAAGTGTGTGAAATATAATGTTCTCAGTGCCACTTCACTCAACAAGACAGCCCAAACAACATAACAAGCAACATGCTGTCTGCCCAGTGATAACCTCCCCATGCTGGGGTGAGTCGAAAGACAATGATCTTGTATCGACGATAGCCTGAGATATTGTCAAAAACATCACTTATTGGCAATATTAAGAGGATTTGGCTTAGTTTTTCCTGTTTTTTGTTTCTCAAACACAATCAGTTTTACCAGGGATGAACTGCTGAACATTTGGCAGTACACACCACACAATCTTTTACCGGACTTCGTCTATTCGGACGTTTTGCTGAACATAGTAGTTGGCGGAGCAGAAGCGCTGATCAAACGCTCGTGAAGCTCAGACACCGCGGATTTAGAACGGCGCTGCCTAGCATCCATCTGGCGAATCTCCACTCTCTACCCAACAAAATGGACGAACTTCTTCTGCTCTCCCGGACAAATAAGGATTTTTCAAACTCTGCTGCTCT
>NW_015560618.1:2202157-2203468 GCF_001515605.1 Sinocyclocheilus anshuiensis | reverse complement strand
TTGTTCTGTTATTTATCTATGCTTGTAATTTGTTTATTTCCTATGCTGATTTACTCGCCTACAAAATCACCCCAGTCATTGATTCTTTTTTTATTTTTCAAATAGAGCTATTGAAGTCATCTGATTTTTTTTCCATATCGCAATATATATCGCAGAAAAAAAATATTATAAGTATTAATTTATAATTATAATTATATTCCAATTAATGTAATTAATGTAGGCCTGTTACATTCTTATTTTTATTAGGCCTATTATTATTATGAAGTTACTAAATTAAAAAAATTAAAATTACAATTAATTTGCCCCGCAATATTACCGCATAACTGACGCGCTGCGAGGATAACAAAAGGCTATTTATTCTTCTGCTCTCCCGGACAAATAAGGATTTTTCACACTCTGCTGCTCTGTGTTTCACGGAAACCTGGCTGAATGATGCCACACCGGACAGCATGCTAAATCTGCTGAGCTTCCAGCTGTTCAGAGCGGACCGCAACGCAGAATCAATGGGGAAATCGCGTGGCGGCAGGACATGTTTCTACATCAACGAAAGGTGGTGTACAGATGTAACAGCGTTAAAGAGGATGTGCTGTTCCGATCTAGAAGCGCTCTTCATTTACTGTAAGCCGTTCTATTCGCCGCGGGAGTTTCACTCGTTCATTCTCGTGAGTGTTTACATTCCACTGCAAGCGCACGTGAGCTCAGCTTTACAGAAACTCGCTGATCAGATCACAGACACAGAGCAACAGATTAAGACTCTGTTTTAATCATTCTCGGGGACTTTAATAAAGCAAATCTCTCCCGTGAACTGCCAAAATACAGACAGCATGTTACATGTCCCACCAGAGACAGTAATATACTGGACCATTGTTACTCCACAATAAAGGATGCATATCGCTCGGTCCCCAGAGCAGCTGTAGGACTCTCTGACCACTGCCTG
This sequence comes from Sinocyclocheilus anshuiensis, assembly GCF_001515605.1. Taxonomy (NCBI): domain Eukaryota; kingdom Metazoa; phylum Chordata; class Actinopteri; order Cypriniformes; family Cyprinidae; genus Sinocyclocheilus; species Sinocyclocheilus anshuiensis. The sequence goes on along the minus strand of NW_015560618.1, from coordinate 2,202,531 downwards.
GTTCCTCTTATACCGACTTACAGGCATAAACTTAAATCTGCTAAACCTGTAGTAAAGTCTGTAAAGAGATGTACCAACGAAACAGAGCGGGCATTACAAGCCTGTTTCGACTGCACTGATTGGAGTGTTTTTGAATCTGCCACCAATGATCTGGACGAGCTCACGGAATGTATAACATCATACATCAGTTTCTGTGAAGACATGTGCATCCCTACCAGGACTCATTTAACATTCAATAATGATAAGCCATGGTTTACAGCAAAACTTCGTCATCTTCGTCAGGCCAAAGAGGACGCCTACAAAAGGGGGGACAGAGTCTTGTACAATCAGGCCAGAAACACACTGAATAAGGAGATTAGAGTGGCCAAGAGGAA
>NW_015560618.1:2189774-2201939 GCF_001515605.1 Sinocyclocheilus anshuiensis | reverse complement strand
TCTACTGACCCCTCTGTCAAGCTCCTGAAGTTTGCAGACGACACTACAGTCATCGGTCTCATCCAGGACGGAGACGAGGATGACAGGCAGGAGGTTAAAGAGCTGGCTGTCTGGTGCAGTCACAGCAACCTGGAGCTGCAACACTCTCAAAACAGTGGAGATGATAGTGGACTTCAGGAAAACCGCCCTGCACTCCCCCCACTCACCATCATGGAATCTCCTTTTTGAACTTTTGCCATCTGAGCGGCGCTACAGAGCACCAAATACCAGGACAGCCAGGCACAAGAACAGTTTCTTTCCCCAGGGAATCTACCTCATGAACAGTTAAATGTTCTCCCATTGTGCAATAACAGTATGTGCAATAACCTTATACTTATTTATCACCCTACATCCTAGTACATCTCTACAACTTATGTATTTTTTATTTTTTATTCTATTCCTATTTTATTTTATCTATAGCACACCTGTACATACAATTTATTCTTTTAGTGTGGTTTATTTATATTTATGTATTTTATTCACATCTTATTTTTATTATCTGTGTGTTGTGGTTGTCTCTGTGTACTGGAAGCTTGTGACACTAAAACAAATTCCTTGTATGTGCAAACATACTTGGCAATAAAGCTCTTTCTGACTTTCATAGTTAACATCCTCTGTGAAAAAGAATCATATTGAATATGCACTTGTAGTATAATTCAAAATGCAAAAGTATATTCAGTTTTACTATACTATACTTTAACTTTTAACTATACTATAATATACTATAATACTATAATAACCATACAGATAATATAATATTATGTAAAAGGCCACTTATGTGTAATTAAGTCATGTCTTTTTTTAATGCACTTAAGTAAACATTTTTAAAGTGCACTTTGTGATAATGACAAAGGAAATTTTAAGTTATTATACTTTAATAATCTTTTGTTCTGCTTTAAATAATTACACTTATTTTGATATGTTGACTAATTATAAATGTACATTACATTTAAAGTTTAATTATTTTAATATTTTAATATATACTAAATTGCAACTTCATCATTACAAATGTGTAATTACAAATAGATTTAAATACATGACATACAAGTTTTATTAGAAAGTACATTCAAGTTTATTTACTTTGCCAATCATAAATGTTTGTCAGTACATTCAGCAGTACACTTTAACAATATAAAAAGACAATAGTAGTAATTATGAAATTACATATAAATTACATATAAACTTCAGTATTAATTAAGTGGGCCAAAAAAACTCTTAAGTTCAGCTAATTGAATTTTAAATAAATCTAAACTATAATACATTTTAATTTATTTGCATTAGCATGCAGTTGTCCTGAAAACATTACATTCAGTTCAAACTTAAAAATATATATTTTTAAAGTAGGCTATATTATTTTTTATAAATACTAGTTGCAATTTCATGAGATGATTGGAAAAATTAATGAGGAAAGGAAAGTTCAATTAAAACTGCCTACACTGGTGATGTGATCTCTATAACTCTATGACATTCACTCATCGGTGTGTCATGGATAAACCCATTGCCTCCTTTTGCCCTTACTGGCCAGACAGTCACATGATAGGTTGTGTCATAGAGACTGAAATACATGTGTAAATATGCATCACTCTTTTATTCTTTCTTCTAATGAAAACAGCTTCCTGAAGCTTTAGCTGTGTGTTAAAGCCGTTTAGACAAATATCAGTGCTCAACCTGCACAGTTTTTACAATGTTCCCAATTAGGTGTTTTATATGAAAACATCCTGTGGTGAGGCCATTTTCATTTGTTGGCCTGTTATCTTTCCAGGTACCTCCGGGAGTGCTTGATTCTGCAGAAAACTGAGGAAAATTGATCTACTCAATGCAGACCACCGTTCTATGCAAAGACCCCCGCTGTTCTTCACTGAAAACCCATCAAATGATTTTGAATGCAAGTTGCATTCTCTATTGCCATAAAACGGCATACTGAGAATATGCTTTGCGTATATATACACACCATAAAGAAAAAAAAATATGCATATATATTTTATAACAGCCCCTGGGGACAGAAAAAAAAGTTAGAGTGCAAAATACACAGCAAAAAATGGCAACCTGCAGTTTTTACCCAAAGAATCTATACTCCTAATAGCGAGTTACAATTACTTTCATTAAAGTAACTTCATTTTGGTTAATTTAGTCAGATTATCCATGTTATCTATTACTGTTCCTCCAGTTACACAAATGGAGATTCTTATTTTTAGCAACAAGGCCCTTTGAACCTTCATATTTCAAAACCTCTAATGGCTGACTTGAGGGAAAGTTGACATTTTTTTAGGCCCTCAGTTTCTGGGACAATTGCCAGTTTGTGATGGATTGAAACTTCAAGACAGCTATATTCCCATAAATTCAGTTAAATTCAAGTTATCCAGAATGTTGGGAAAATCCCATATTCTGGTGAAGAATAGCTTGGGCAATCCCTGCTGAGGTCCAGTCACATGTTTTAATTCATATATTTTCGTTTTTTTTTTTCCCTTTCTTTTTTACTGAATTTATTCAAGAGTTCTGAAGGAATCCTCTTTTATCTCAAGCAGTTTGGAAATGCAAATTTGTTTGTCAAAGCAAACAATTCTAATTACTATAGGTTTAATTCTAATTAGTGTAGTAAATCAGCTCAAAAGGGAAATATTTATGACTAATTATGGTGAAACTGTTTAGCATCTCCTTGATAGTGGGGGGGAACCATTGGCCATTTAGCACCCATATAAGTGTAAAGTCTGTGACCAGGACTGTAATTTATATGCAAATGTCAAAAGCTAAAAGGGTCTCTTAAGCCATAAAACCCAAAGATCATGCATGATTCTACGCAGACGCTACATTAGAAAAGAGTTATCGAATATGTTTGGTCGAACAGCAGTGACTGCCTTTATGAGTGAGTCACTGAATCATTCATACAACAGATTCATTCAAAAAAATGTAATGTAGTACATTTTTAGTAATGAAACAAGTAACTGAGTAATTGATTCACATTCAAATTGTTCAAAAACTCCTATTCATTCAGGAACAAAACACCATGTAATGTGGCAGTCAAAGAAGGTGAAGCAGACGATCAAGTATAGAGATTTTATTTAAATTAGCAAGAAGTTTTATATATGACAACACATGCCTATAGACTGAACATGTGATATGCATGCTATGTTGCTCAGAAATGTACAACAGTTGATTCTGCTTTGACTCTGTTTGGAACTATTTTTGCAGTAAAAATAGACAAAGTAACTGGTAGGGCTGCCCTCGACTAGAGATTTTTCTGGTCAACTATTAGTTGTTCATTTGAAGCATTAGTCGACTAATCGCACGTTTATTAATAAACAATTTAAATCATTATAATGATCCTTTAATTGTGTACATAGCCTAATAAGCGCTCAAGCACACGCATAAAGCTTGCCACAGCGCACCGGCAGAAGTAATGATTATGAATGTGTCAGGGTAAAACAGTAAGGAAACTGCATTAACATTTTAATAATTTGATAAACTATTGCTTTCTTTGTTTTCAGCTTCAGAGATGAAGTCGGCAACACTGACTCGTCATCTCTCGGCATTTCGCTATCTATAGATATATTTTTAATGTCTGTAAGGCAAGGATATACACAGAGTTTTGTGCTCAAGTACACAGAGACCGAGACGGCAGAAAGCGCATCCTGATTGCATTCATTATTTTACAAAAGCGCTGTATTGTGAGTGCACACAAATAAACCTAGTCTTTACAGATTCGAAAAAAAACGTATTACTCTTATCTGTATAACCAAAAATGAGGAAGCATTTTAGGAGTAAGTGAGCGCACCGGCGCCTCCATCTGTCCTGCAATGAGTTACTGTTCAGCTTCCACACAGACACAAGAGCGCACATTTCTCTAGGTTAACATTAGATTGAGCGGCCATGTAAAGTTGCCAATACTAACATATTTTAGATGATAAGCCATATTTGAGGTCGGAGAATGATAGGCGAGCGTTTGGATGTCCTGCCCTATGTACTGTATTACAACATAGACCGGCCGTTAACGATCTGTCCGTCATGGACTGCGTGACTTCACCTGTGGATTTTTTTTCTGCGACTAATAACATTTTTGTCGACCAAGCCTCTTCTGGTCGACTAATGATTAGTCGACTATTAGGGGGCAGCCCTAGTAACTGGCAATATACCTACAATTTAAGTTACTCAGTATAACTACTTGCTTATAAAACCAATATGACACTTGTAAAAACCAAATGAAGCATCACACATTTGCAAGTCATCCTCATCAAAAATCTTATTTTAAATAGATATGGAACGATTAAGAAAACATTCCATTATTATTTTTAAATTACTTGTAAGTTAATCAATTACTTACTGATATTGCTTGTGTTTTTTCCATATACAGTACGTGAGTTTGACAACCATGGATTCGTTAAATTCTGTTATAAAAAGTAACATCAGAAGATGAGCGGTGATTATATTTTCCCAAGGGAAATTCTGTTGAATATGCCATCATGACAAATATGTTGGTGGTGGTTTAATCATCTGTTTAGTCAACAAGTGCTTAAAACAATGACAATATTTTTGTCAGCATTTGTGTAAAACATCACACATTAACTTTATATCTGTCAGGGATTCATCACAGTCACTTCAGTCACCATCCAGGATGATTACCCGATCACAGTCACCTGAGTTCTGATCACCCGCACCTGCTGTCACCAATCAAGCCACACTACAAATACACACACAGCACAGTCACTCACTGTCCGGTCTACCGTTCACTCCTACGAACTTCTCTGGACTCTCTCTGCCAAATTCTCCTAGAACGAATTACCTGCTGTTCCTCCCGCGATCCTCCAACGACTCCTTGGAAACTGTTCCACGATCTCCAACGTAACCGGCATCCGATCCTCACCATCAGAACTCAGATAAGCACCCTGGAACCATTCACTGTGTTGACACTCACCTGCCTTTAACACACCTATTCCAGTCATCCCCTTACCCAGTCAATAAACCATCCTGATTTGCACTTACCTGTTGTGTCTGGCCTTGCTTTGTGACAATATCAGATATGACAGCATGAAAAAGAACTAATGAATGGCTTCACACTTTTGAAAATAAACTGAATTTTAAACTTGCACAAACCTTGAAACTGTGTTCCTGTGTTCAGACTGTTGAAAATAAAATGTAAACACATTTTTTTTAAATCCTTGATGCAAACATTCATTTCTAAAGCATCATAACTGCCACATATCTGTTTTAGTGATTTTCATGTAACAGATAAATGAATGCAATAATAAAGTTATATGTAAATGAAGGAAATAGGTACTTTATAAATATATCTGGCCTATATTATTTGACTGAGTTTAATGAAATCGATTTTCCTACCATCATACAGAACACCGCAGAGCTGACCTATTATACAAGTGTCTATTATACAACACATTTTCATTATTGTTATAGTGTGATTAGATTAGAAAAGGGTTTGGAATTGGTCTGTTTATAGTTATCAGGCCCAGGCTTATGAAGACATAATATGCTCCATAAAAATCATGATGAGACAAGGATTCTTTATTCCATATTGATCTTCATGTGACCCAATTATAGGCATGCTTTTTTACTCACATCTTGGCACCACTGGTTTGGCATCAAATGTCTCGCATCCTTTTCAGTGCATATAACAGATAGTTCATTCAAAATTGATGAGCTATTCAAAAAGTAACATCATAACCAGGATTATACAACCTAGAAAATGGCAAAACATAAAACCAATAAGATGTGACCTTGACATCATATCATGATTATATATTGTGCAGTTGAAGTGTTCCTGTGAGCTGAACGAGCCAACTTCCATGGAAGAGCTGAGTTTAAATAGAAACGGCACTGTGGTTCACAATTCCTTGTTAATTATTTCCATTGTTCAACGGAGCAGGAAGCCAAACTCCAGAGACAGGCGGCTTTCCAGTTGCAGCAGTTCACAAAAAGCTTGGCTGTGTGCATCACATCCAGATAATCAGGAACAGCTGAATAAGAATCTGTCAAACTAAATGCAATATATAGCTTTCAGTAAATTGCCAAGAACAACCCCCCCCCCTCCAAAAAGACTACATTTCTAAAATCACCTCAGACGAAAAAATTAAAAGGTAATTGTGAGCTAAAGCAAAGTAAGAAACAAATGCATATTATGAGAAATAAAGCTGCAATTGTGAGATACACAGTTGTAATTATGAGAAATAAAGTTGCAGTCATAAAGTCGCAATGCAAGAAATAGTAATGATTATGAGATATGAAGTCAATATTGTAAGTAGCAATTGTGAGATATAGTCGTATTGCAAGAAATAATGCTACACTGTGAGAGATAAAGTCCTAATTATGACAATAAAGTTGCAGCTGTGAGATACACACTTTAAATTATGAGAAATAAGTTAAATATAAATATGTGATATACAAAGTCACAGTGAGAAATAGTCACATAAATACGTAATTGTGAAAAACGCCATTGCAATTATAAGAAATAAAGCCACAATTATGAGAAATAAATCTTCAATTGTAAAAAATAAAGGCACAATTGTGAGACACACAATTGCAATTCTGAGAAATAAAGTCGCAACTGTGAGATACAAAGTTTCTGTTATAAAAAAAGTTGCACTTATAAGAAACAAATTCACAATTATTAAAAGTAAACTCTAAATTATGATAAATAAAGTGGCAGTTGTGAGATTTAAAGTCAATATTGTGAGATACAAAGTTGCAATTATTTTAAAAAATTGCAGTTATAAGAAATAGTCATAATTATGAAATATGAAGTCTAAATTATGTGAAATGTTGCAGTTGCAGTTGTGATATTTAAAGTTGCAGTTCTGATAAAGTCTCAATTATAAGAAATGAAGTCACAATTGTAAGAAACAAAGTTTTAGTTATGAGAAACAAATTTGCATTTATGAGAAAAAAAAAGTTGCAATTGTGAGAAATCGCAATTACAAAAAAGTCACAAATGTTAGATAGTTGCATTTGTGACGAAAATATTCAGGAAACTCATTTACGGTGACAATTTAGGACTATTTGTATCATGCATATAATGACAATTATAAACAAATGGCTTGTTTTCAGAAATTCTTTCTTTCCCACAATATTTTTCCAGCTATGACTTTGGCAGGGTGTATATTATTTTCTGCCTGGGCACTGGCAAAGAAAACATGTTTACATCCAGTCTAAAGTGACAGTGGACAGATGGGGACGAGTCTCAATAAGACATGCCACAGCTGGCCTGAGACACACGCTGTAACACTCTGTCCCCAAAAACACTGACCTCTGATTGAGCATGTAAACAGAGCACTACATACTTGTCCTCCAAATGAATGTAATAAAGTTCACAGTTGCTGAATCAAATCTCTGGCACTGAGAAGTCAATACCAAAGCCAGGAAACAACAACATGTTATTGCTAATGGTGATAGTTACAGGTTCACTTAAGAGAATCACAAATGAGATGTCTTCCGTTATTGTTGTAACAGCAATATACGAAGAGGAAATGACCACTTGAGTCGGCACAAAATGAAAATTCACCCTATTTTCTACATGTATCTTAAATATTTTCAACAGTTCCAACAGAAGATGTCAATGTCAATACTCTTGTTTCATCTCACAGAAAAATCTTCACTTAACAATTATATTTCTAATTCTACTTGACCTAAAACTTGAAAATAACTTTCATGTTGTAACCTAAAGCAGTCAAATTGATTTAGTGTTATTAAATAATATTTTTGATTAGAATGTTTGATCTTTTGCGCATAAAGCTCGTTTTCTTTTAAGTTTTCTGACATTTTTTTCAGTATAGCCCATAAAAGAAGAGCAACCACACGGCAACAGCATTTCTTCTGGGATAACACTCACTGCTTATCAAAAGAAATACAGAAGCATCTCCTCTCAGCAGGATAAATATTTTATTTACACGCAACTCAAAAGAGCATAAAGAATCGCATGAGGTTACATCTTTTGCTTTGATCCAAAATCATTTAGAACAAAGGAAATCCCAATTAGAATTTCACCTGAACAGATTTCTACTTTATATTTCCAGTTACCCTGTCTTCTCCCACATATTCTCCGTCTCTGTTTCCTGTTTGTACGACAATACTTTTAAGACCCTCTGCTTTCATACCACATGGGTTCACACAGTGTGAGTCAGTGACATCAGCAGGGGGTTTAAGGCACGTGGGTGGGCTTCCTTTTGTCTACACAGAAGTCTCCGCTGAGACTTCCTATATGCTTCAAACGGCCCCTGCTTGCGCACGCAATATGGTTGAAATATATTTCCATGTTCAAACATCAGCCTATAGTTATTTATAATGACATGTAGGCAGCTTTTTGTTAGTCAATATAATATCTTTGTATTCACATAGTTATAATATTTATTCATATGACAAAGCATTAAAAGTAATTAAATAAATAAATGACTCTAAAGTGATTTCACACAATTGCATAAAAAATTCAAACATTTAGTTCACCCAAAAAAAAAAAAATCTGACTGTCCCTTATGTGGAAAACAAAAGAAGGTTAAACGGAAGTCAACGGGATATAAAAACAACAGTGGCATCACACTGACATTCAGTGTATGAAAAAAGCACTGAAACATCAATATATTCTTTGCTTTGAAGCAACATAAGGGTGATTAAATGTGATAGAATTTTCCCTTTTGCCTGAATTATCCTTGTGAAGTTCAACGTTTGGCATCGCATCCATTTCCAGTGTTTAATGCTGGAGATGATTAAGCACAAGGGAGGAAAAAGTGAATCTTTAATTCATCAATTCTACTGGAAATGATTCACTGGAGACTAAAGGCTGCTTGAAGGGCAGAAACTCCCCCTCCCTCCACAGCCTGCGTTTCATTGGCCGAGTCAAGTGATGTCATGGAGGGTGAAGCTGTATAAATAGCCCAGCACTGCTGACATTTAGACAGAATCAAAAGTCTCTGACAACACTAACTTATCAGATATCCATCCACTTGTGGAGCATCTCTGGACATCTCTATTAACATGTGCCGATCACTAGAGCATCTGCCAATCACTTGTCTGGAAAGGTATGTTTCATATTTACTTAAAACTCAATACTGGTAGAACAGCTAAAATGCTACTGTTTTGTTTTAAACTAGACCTTGCTTAAGTAGCTTAAACCTAAATCACCTAAAAAAAAATCACTGTTAAATAATAATGTAGAAAGTACTTTCCCCACTGAAATGATGAATGCTTTTGTTCCTCACAGGGCAAAGGAGCTCAAGGCTCGGTTTGGAAGTTTTCTACTAAAGCAAGAGCTCAATATCATGGGCCACTCACAAAAAACTGACAAACTAACTTTCCATGAACTCCTGGCTCACAAAGGTAAATTCATATCATCAAGCAATGTAAAAGCACATTGTTCTCAGACTGTAGAATGAAAGGGTGGTCTAATGTTTTCGTCATGTTTCTTCGCAGAGGGGCTGTGCGCTTTCACAACGTTCCTGGCATCTGAGTACAGTGAAGAAAATATTGCTTTCTATTTGGCCTGTGAGGACTACAGGAACACAAAGAGCTCCTCGAAGCTGTGCGCCAAGGCCAGGAAAATCTATGAGGAGTTCATCGCCTCTGACGCACCAAGAGAGGTACATTTTCTAAGAGTATTAACAGCACAAAAGACTCGCACTTAATAGATTTTCATGGAAAAAGTCTAACGGCAAATCATTCCTCTGCATATTTTCAGGTTAATCTTGATCATGAAATTAGAAACATCACCTTGAAGAATATGAAGCAGCCCACACTGTCCTGCTTCAACCTTGCCCAGAGTAAAATTTACACCCTTATGGAGAAAGACTGCTACCCTCGTTTCCTCAAGTCAACAGTCTACCAGGAACTCATCACACAGCATGTGGGTTAAACTACCCTAAAGACGGCAGTGGAGGAATGCGTCCCTGATAAACATGGCATTTGTGTGACGTGATGGTCACTGAATGATCTGAACCGGTTTCCTGAGGTTCAGGAGGAATGGACACACGGACTCAAAAGCCGACTGGAAGGCCTCGGGCATTCAAGAACATTGATTCTATGAACACAGCAGTGGAGCATACAGTGATAAAGATTGTAGCACTGGACAATAACTGTGAAAGTGGAATGACTTTTGCACAATTATGTGTTACGTGTGTATTTTGTATTGCCTATGGGTATTTATTGAAAGGTTATATTGAAAATAGTATTTATATTTGTATTTATATTTGATGAACAATTGTGGGTTATTTATTGAACTTTTGAGTGAAACATTTAATAAATTTTTTACATGCAAAGATTTGTCTTTAGCAGTGCATTTTTGGGTACATAATCATTGACAGCAACATTTTTTATTTTATTTTATTTTAATTTATTTTATTTTGTGCAGCTAAACGGAACTGGCTGTTTTAATGCCATGACTGCAGTTCCTCTTCACACACATCCCACTTACATGGGTTATTATTTTATTTTGCTTTTTGGATTTAATTTTAATTGTAATGTTATTTATTTTATTTTAATTACTTTTTATTATTATTATTATTATTATTATTATTATTATTATTATTTTTGTTTTTTACACACATCCCACTTACATGGGTTATTATTTTATTTTGCTTTTTGGATTTAATTTTAATTGTAATGTTATTTATTTTATTTTAATTACTTTTTATTATTATTATTATTATTATTATTATTATTATTATTATTATTATTATTATTATTATTATTATTATTATTATTATTATTATTATTATTATTATTATTATTATTATTATTATTATTATTATTATTATTATTATTATTATTATTATTATTATTATTATTATTATTATTATTATTATTATTATTATTATTATTATTATTATTATTATTATTGATTATTTTGTTTTTTGGATTTTATTTTAAATTTAATGTTATTTAATAAATAATATTATTATTATTATTGATAGTATGTTAATTTTTATTTTTATTTATTTTTTTATGTTGTGTGCATTTAAAGGAAACGGATGTTTTAATGTCATAATACGTAAGAGACGTCCCCCCTCTGCTCTTCATCTTCCCACACATCCCACTCACATGGGTTAATGGAGGCTCTTAGTCACCTCCAGCACACAAAGCCTGGCACCTTTCTCAGTGAGCCTCGTAAAAAGACTAAAAATCTACTCTATTCACATACACGCGCATAATTAATTGCTACCAACAGGATCATTCCATTTTTCCAGAATATACGGACAAGCAGAGGTGTTTTTTCCAGGAAAGCTGTGTGGTGATGAGGCTGGTCTCCATGGCGACAGCATAGACCACTCATCTCACCCACTCCACGCCTCTGCAGGAGACTGTTTATCTTCTGCAGTGATGGCACTGAGAGACAGCGGCCCACTCTGACTCACCTGCTCTGAACCCCTTTATGCTGCCCTTTAAAACTGGCGTCTGCAATCATTCTCACCATTAACATTTGAACAGGGAAAACTGGCTCAATAATGCTCATAGAACAGACTAAACAGTCATAGAACAGGCTTATGAACATGGACCATAATTGTAGTCTTTTTTTATAAAACCTTTTAGTTTTATAAAAAGAGAGAGCTTTTTATTCTCTACTCCTTAAAAAAATAAATGCCTTTAAGAACTCAGAAACTGAAACACACTGATCTTAACATCAAAAGTATTTTTAATCTCCAAACATCCATATAGACATGGCCAGACACCCCAGGTAAATATGGTAAAATGTAACACTGAGAGTTGAAAAAATTTTTTTTTTTTTTAAATGTTCTGAAATGTTATGTTTGAATGTGCAAATTAGACAATATCTAATTAAATATGTGAGAATTTGCATGCATTTCCAGAATATAAATAGGAACTCTGAATTAGCCAAGTTCAAAATTCTTGTTTATTTATATATGTATATATTTTTTTGACATTACAGTTTGTACAGAGAGGATTTTGGATATCTACTTTTATCTCTCCATGAACCTGAAAATACTGTCAACAGCCAGAAAAGAAAAGGAATAAAATAATGAATTTTTTTATTTTTTATTTTCTTCTCTTTATGAAAAGCCAATAGCCCAAAATCTCAAAACTGACCAATGCGTATGAAAAAAAACAACATTAACAGAACTATGAGAGAGAGAGAGAGAGAGAGAGAGAGAGAGAGAGAGAGAGAGAGAGAGAGAG
>NW_015560618.1:2188269-2189617 GCF_001515605.1 Sinocyclocheilus anshuiensis | reverse complement strand
TAGGGGAGAGAGAGAGAGAGAGAGAGAGAGAGAGAGAGAGAGAGAGAGAGCGAGAGAGAGAGAGAGTTCACCCAATATTACATTATATCGAGGGTCTTAAAATATTATGTCTACCCCTATTGGTAGATGTTGTAACTACATTTCTAAAAAGGATCTTTCTTCATTGAACACCATTTAAAAGTAGTTGTGAATTTTAACAAAATAACTCCACAAATGATATGAAACATAATGTATATACTGTATACAGTACACATAAAATGTGAGTCCATATGATTTCTTTTTTTATATGGACTTACATTTTATGTGTCTGTTGTCTTTCATGTCATAGCCTAGGAAAGTTCTTCTCATGAGAATAAATGGCAGATTCAGAGGGTCCTGTGCCAGCCAAGCAACTGCCATTGAGATGAATAGGAAAGCTAATAAATTTCCACGTATTAGAGACTTCCTTGTTATGACTATTAGATAAATGCATATATTGTTTTTATCCAACAAAACTATATATTTGTGTAGAAACAGTAATCTGAACACTTAAAATGAATTTTGAAACGACAATTACTGTAGTAATAACCAAGAGTCCCTCAGTTGCCTAACAAACTGTTTCATGTATCTGCAACTTTTTCTCCAAACTTATGTTTTTGTTTTTCTTCTTAATTTTATTAAATGTATTTATTGCAAGTAACGTGACTATAGTAAAACCTTTTCAAAGGGAAAGGCCGGACTGTGGAGGCCTGTGGATTGCTCGACAGTGAGCTCACTCTGCCAGTGCTAAATCCAGGACTCACTCTTACAGGAAGAGGACATTTACATCTTCTTCTAAAGATGTCTGAGGATGTGATGCAATTTCTATTTTGGCAGTATGATTATGGTAAATGCTGATGAAATGAACAACAATGTCAACAGACTGCCATGTCACAGTTATTTGCAGTAAATACTGCCACGTTTAGTCACTGCTGCTGTTTAAGGTGACATACACCCACCTCCCTGCAGAAGTTATTCATAACTCAGTGCTGTGTATGGTGAAGTCACACTTGAGCATGCAGGCACAATAGAGGAGCGGTATATATGGAGGGGACAGATTTCAGAGAAATGATCAGTATTTTTCGTCTCTATTGTTCCGCCTGACTGTGGATCATTTGCAGCCACTATTCCCGAACACGAGTTTGTGATGAGGAAGTCCTCAAAAATCAGTCGGCCAGGAAGGTGGAGTGAGGGTTTTAACTACTGTTTATTTTTAATCCCTCACTTTACCCTCAACAATTGTTTAAACATAAACACCATGGAATTATAGGGATAAATTTTTTTATTATAATGTGTATATATATATATATATATATATATATATACAGTA
>NW_015560618.1:2187373-2187764 GCF_001515605.1 Sinocyclocheilus anshuiensis | reverse complement strand
TCCAGATTTTCAAATATTGTCCTATCCTAACAAACCATACATCAATGGAAAGCTTATTTATTGACCCTTATGACTGGTTTTGTGGTCCATGGTCACATATGTATATAATAATACAAAAATGTTTTGATGTAAAACAACTAAATCTTACTAGAAATACTTATTGTATTTTATTAACACTGTACAAAATATTTTGGAAGTTGTAAATTAAACAAAGATTTCTGGGGTATGTTTTACCATAAATAAATAGATAAATTAATTAATTAATTAAATAAATAAATAAATTACAGCACAATGTACTGTATTTGTTTGAAGAAAATTTCCAAATTTTGCACTTCACCGAATTGTTTTAATGGAGTTAATGGAAATGTCCACAAAATTACTGGATAATATA
>NW_015560618.1:2178899-2187314 GCF_001515605.1 Sinocyclocheilus anshuiensis | reverse complement strand
TTTTTTTTTTTTTTTTTACAGTGTACAAGAAAATACTTTTTCTTTTAATCTTTGAAAATTCCATGTTTAATTTAATGTGTTACTTACCATTTCTTTGTAATTAAAGTGTGAAATTTACAAGCAATTTCAGATTGCTAACTGTTTCTGTTTTTTCAGTGTACTAATTTCTCAATGACAAGTAAAAAATATCCCAGATTAAGCCTCTAATGCATGATGGGTACTTTAGCTTTACTGAAAATGCAACAATTACAACTGATTGGCTTCATTTAGCTTCATTTAGCAACCTGCTGTTATCAAGCAAACATTTTTCTAAGAGAACATTCACATTCATCCTTCACATTGTGTCTGTACAGTGTTCTCACTCCATTTCTCCCTCTTCTTTCTTTCTTCATCTCCAAAGGGGGCTGTTACACTGATTTGAGCTCAAATTGACAAAAGATGAACTGTGGAACAACAAGCCTCAAAGGCCCCTAAAGTAATAAGATCAAAAACTCAATAGGTACAGTGCGTTCTGAGACAGAATCTCCTCACCTGTTTCTGTACTGTGAACAATAGTGTGTCAAGCAGTGTGCACGTTTGCTGTGTTATTGTGCGCACTTATTTATAGTCACATCACAATCTAGTTCAGGATGATGACACAAGTCTCTCAACACCTTGAGAGGTAGACCCATGAGCCAAAAGAACATAAAAACAACATTAAGGTCATACTTGTCTCTATAAATGGAGAAAGTTTTGATAATGATGCCTGAAATATCAAAAGCAGCATCAGTGAGGCAGACTACGTGTTCATCTCATTAGTCAACAGCCCATTAAAATGCTAATTGAAGACAAAGAGAGCAAAAAGACAGTGCAGGTTTAAAAGTGAAATTATATAATGTTAATACCAACTAGAACTACAAAACTCTGGTTTTAACCATAGAAGTGTACTGTTAACCACCATAATAAGGTGGTAAAACTGAAAGCTACATATTGAACCAGAGCTATTGTGGCCTGTCCATAAAACATTTCCAGCACTCATTTAGTATGAATTTGTACAATTTGATTTATATGAAAGTATGAAGTATGAAGCTTCACTCGCATAACCTCACCCGTAAACCTAACCTTGAGTAAGCAAGTTGTCGATAAATGTATGAATGAGATCATATGAATTTATAAGAATTTATCCTAGTTATAGTTTCTAAACTGATTAGAAGTGTTAAGATCACTGATTCTTATACAATTTGATTATTGCTGTGCAGTTTAAGTGGATCATACGAAGGCATATGAATGAAATTGCATACGAATTCATACGAATTAACTGCCATTCGCCAGTTAACTGGACGGTGCACATGGTCATAAACACATCACTTAAGACTCAAGCACTAAAATAAGGTTTAAAACACTAAATAACATAAAATGTAATGCAAAACATCCAAATGTAAATTATTGTTGACAAAAAAAAAACTGTTTAAATAAAATATAATCATATGATGTGTATCACAGCAGCTTCTGGGAAAGTCCTTTTACTGTTTTAAAACACAATTACACAGTAATTTATAGCTGTTACTTCCAAAACCATAAATTTCACAGTATTTTACAGTGAAATTATAATGCAATTATGTTAATAAATAATACAATGTTAATAAATAATACAATAATACAATATGTTGGAAATAATTGACAACGGGCTGTTTAGCAAATGCACAACCGAGGTGGTGATGTGTTTTCTTAGGTTTTTTATTTATTTATTTATTTTTGTATATTGCAAGGGTAACTTATATTAACCAGTTAACAGGTGTTAACAGTATACCTTTTCTGTAAAATTTACAAGCATTTTTTTAAAGTGTTTGATTACTAACAGTAACAACACTGAAACTGCTTATAGGGAGGAAGTGGGTGTAAGAACAACATCCTGTTTCAGTTACGCCAAAAACAAAGTTGATCACTGACATTAGGTGGGTGGAAAGAGGACATTTAACAATAAGAGTAAAGAAGTGGAAAGAATAAGAAACATTGTGGTGATGTTATTGCCTAATATCTAATTTAGTCTGAAATTACTTCTTAATTTAGCTTCAAATTTCACAGGTTTGCATGTTTTATGAGGACTTCCCATAGACATAATGGTTTTATACTGTACAAACTGTATTTTCTATCCCCTTTCCCTAACCCCACCCCTCGCAGGAAACTTTCTGCATTTTTAGATTTTCAAAAAACTTAATTTAGTATGATTTGCAAGTTGTTTTCCTCATGTGGGCCAAAATGATGCCTCCACAAGGTCAAAAATTATTAGTATTACTATCATTGTGGGGACATTTGGTCCCTGTAATGTAGGGAATGGGAATACGAGGTGTACACACACACACACACACACACAGACACACGCAACAGTTACGTTTTGTTGAGATATATTATAATCTAGATATATTCGGTGTTTGTGTGTGTATTGGTAGGCCTACATATTGTAAACACTGAGACTGGTCAAAGCCCCTTAAATACAGGCTTAGGCTGATGATACACGGGGCAACGTTTTGAGCAATTTTGCTTGGACACTTTCCCATTGAGAATGGGTAACAAATTTCTACCTGGATACTTTAGATCGGTCGTTGGCCCTGTGTCTCACCTGGTTGCCCGTTGACGGCAACATTGCCCAAACTTGCCCAGCAACATTGCTCAAAAAGTTGCCCCATGTATCATCAGCCTAAGGATAAGCCTGTCAGTTTGTAGCTATAGTATTACAGAACTTTTAAATCCTAACTTCTGGTTTAGCCTAAGTCAGAGTGCTTGGCTTTAAAAATGTATTCGTATGAGTGCAACGATTTTTCTACCATGCAGTGTGAATGCACTCATCAGGCGCTACCTTTTTATTTATTTATTTAGTCATTTAGCAGACGCTTTTATCCAAAGCGACTTACAAATGAGGACAACAGAAGCAATCAATTGTAGTATTAAAACAACTAAAAACACATCCAAAACTAAAAGCTAAAACTTTATAAATACTACTTACACACATTATAAGATAAGTAGTGGTTTTTAACCACAAGATGTCAGCACTTCATAAGTATTTCCAGTCCGGTATATTTCAGGCTTCACACAAACCTTTTTTGAAATCATGGACGCGAATTACGAATACTACTACGCTGAAGGTTATCAAATTAATATTAATTTAACTCCTGCATACGTTGCTTGATATCCTTCCTATGGGAAATGTTTGCCTCATGAACATGAATCAGGTCGCGCTAGTATCCAATGGCGAATGCTTGTCTGATGAATATTAGGAGCCTTCTCCATAGTAAGACCCATACATTTACGTTAAGGGAGAGTCTGCGCCAATGGGGACAGGTGGGCTATTTATCATCATGCTGGAAATCCAGACTTTGCGTGCTAACAGTCAGCGTACGTCTTCTGAACCGTCTGCTCGGCTATGAAACAAACACTGAGGTCATATTTACTCTAAATTATGCTGGATCCCTCTGCGGAGGAGCATCATTGCCTGCTTTTGGACATTTACAGGACCGCCGTCATCTTTCTGCGAGAAACCCCTCAGAAATCACTGCAGCCAGGAGGCTTCAGAATGTTTTGAGTAAATAAAGGTATCGAACGATATTTCCATACCATAAAACGATGCTGGAGAAGAGTAAATATAATTTGGTTGACGACTCAGTGGATCAGAGGATTCCTGCTGATAATGATGGGCAGTTCCAGCATGGGCTCACATTCGACGTGAAGGTAAATATTAGAAAACATAGAATTTTTTAATGGGCTCACACTTCATTAGTGTACCTGTTACCAAATATTTGCATTATGAGTACTAAATATGCAAGTTAATTATCATGTAGTTATCATTGTAACAGCCCACTTTCATTGTAATTACTTTATTAATGTGTAATATTTACATGGACACTGTAATACAAAGTTTCCCCATTAAGTGCCTACCTGTAGGCTACTTCACTTGTATGCAAATCATTGACTTTTTCCCAGAATATAGGCTACAGTATAATCTTATGTTTCTTGTTTAACCTCTTCTGCCACAGTTCATTGGGAGCCTGGATATCGTGCGACCCAAAAGCAGAATTGAAATATTGGCTGCTATGAGACGAATACGGGTAAGGGTTCCTGAATTTGACAGATGAAATATTGGAAAATCTTCATAAGGATGCAGACAGTTGAACCTTTTTGAAAGAATGATGTATGAATAGCATATCTTGCACACAAATGACTGATTCACAAGTTCTACAATGATGCTATTGCTGGACATTAATGTACATTTTAATTATACAGTATTCATATATAGCATAATGCATTATATTACTATATATTAATACTTATATAGTATAAAAAGAAGAAGAAGAAGAATCAGTTTTCCAAAGTGCTTGTCCATGTCTTGGGTCACACAAGTAATAATAATAATAATAATACATTTTCTAAAATGCTTGTAATAATATTAAAGAAACAACAAAAACAATAATCATCAACTGAAATAACTGAAAAATGTCAGAATGTCTTACTCTTTGTTCAGACTCAAGCTGCATAAACTCCCAAATCTTGTGTAAAACCAGATGTGATAATCTGAGAGTATGTTCAAATGTTCACATGCTCAATTAAATAAATTTTATTTTTGGACCTAGAAATAGTGCAAAACCTTAAATATTTCTTCTTCGTTTTGCAATAAAACATGTCTTTGTAACCATGTAACATAATTCCCAGAGTTTTTCAAAGCTCTTAATGATTATGCAGTTTGTTCTGTATAACTGGCCCTGGTAGGACAACTTTATGGGCTCACACTTTATGGACTCACACAAAATATGAAAAATCCCATTTATTAGGTCATGCAGGTGGTTCATGTTGGAAGTTGTTTATTCTAATAATGTAGTTCCTGTGTAAAGACTGTTCGTTCATGTCTTCTCTTCTCAGGGGTCCAGTATTTATGAGATTGCACCAGTGTGCTGGCAGCGGCAGTACGGTTCAGCTTAATCGACTTTGCTCCATCAAAGAGAATGTTTGTGCAATATTTAGACTTATTTGCACAAGATTTCTCTTTAGGGAACTTTTCCTGTTGATAAATCAATTGATAAAGTCAGTAGGTTATCATAGCGCTCAAGTTTTTTAAGATATCACCCTCTGTTTTATGTATTTTGAGGAGAACTGAGAGCAGCCGGAGTAACAAGCTTCTTAGAAAATAGCTCGCCTTAGTGGTCCATGTTAGCATTAATCAAAGCTTGGGATGAAAGAGAGCTCTTTTAACCCAGCCACTCTTCAGTATTCCTAGTGTGTCGCCTTTAATCCGACCCCTGTGGATTTCCTGTTTATTTCCTAGTCTTTGATTATTCATGCAGTCTGCATCTAACAGAGCTAGCAAGTCTTCCAGAAGCAATAGCATCTTGATTGGTGGTTGATATCTTGATACATCTCTTATCAGTGCAAGTTGCTCAAGTTTCCTAGACATTGATCATCTGTTTGATTTGAGATATACATGTTATAATCCACATTTTTTCAAACAGAACCTGTAGCCTGATAAATTATAAATTCATTTGCATTTCATATGTTGTTTTTGGATGTCCCCCTCAGACCTATATAGCATGTTGTATGTTCATTAAAAATCAACTCTGGTGGACTGTTAAAAACAAAACATGACACTTGTTTGGGTCAAAAATGACCCGTATAAGCCTCAATGTAAAAAAATTTTTGACTAGTATATACAATATAAAAATATACAGAATATTAATATACAAAACGTTTAACATTGTTCTTTTGTATTTATTTATTCAAATAAAGTAAAAAATGCAATATATATATTATATATATATTATTTAAAAAAAAATATAAAACTACTTAATTTAGATGTTACCATTTTTAGGTTACCATTTTTTAAGTTTAAGGTTCATGTCATGATTCATGTTTTAATTAATTCAACCCGTCATGTTTTGTATCATTTTCAGTATGAGTTTAAAATTAAGAACATCAAGAAGAAGAAAGTCAACCTTATTGTGTCAGTGGATGGTGTCAAGGTGGTTTTGCGGAAGAAGAAAAAGGTGAGGTGTTTCAATTTTTTTCTCCTCGTAATTTTATAATAACAGTTATTTCTGATCATGTATTTTTTGTACAATTTATTCTGTATATACAATTAATAATTAACATATTTCTTGACTAAATATGTGCTATATATTTATGTTAGAAATATGACTATAGCTGGGATGAAAGCCAAGTGACACTGGCCCAGGACCCCATTTTCAGGTAATTTAACCTCAACTTGTTTACATAACATTGAGTACTAATTTTGCTCATGACTGGAGTGACATGGCCTGTGGGGTTTGATGACCTTTGTCATTTTGCACGCACACGTCACATCAAAATCATTTTGCTCCGTGAGCTGCAACAAAAAACAGAACGTCTTTCGAAATCCCCATAGCAACCAGTCTCCAGTGCACATAAACACACTGTTTAACAGTAACATCATTAGTGTTGACTAGTGTCAGTCCATTCTAGTTTTATTGTATTAAAACAATGTCAGTTATTACCAACATGTTTGTTCTGAAATGGATCTATTTCTAGAGTTTCAGTTTGACGCCAATGTAATGTAACACTAACATTTAGCTGTTGCACTTTCAAAATCTAGTGAGCACTTTTAATGCATTTCTGTAATGTTTTATGACGTCAAAGGAACCAAGTAAGTGAAGAGCACATTGGCCTTGTTGTTGCCATGGCAATGAGATAGTTTTAAGGTCAATTGCTGCAGCTCATTAGTCATTTTTTTTTCTTTTCAGAATATTTTACGTCTCTCATGACTCACAGGACCTGAAGATATTCAGTTACATAGCAAGAGACAAGAAAAGCAATGTGTTCCGCTGCAATGTCTTCAAATCGAAGAGAAAGGTAAACATCACCATAATACAGGAAATCCAACAGACATTTGATTATATCTGCACAAATATGTTAATAATATTGATTGATTGCCCAGGAATGGAAATGGTAAAGTGGGATGTATTAGCGGAGGATTCATTCTGATGGGGATCAGTTATTTAGTTGTCATATTATTCATGAGATGATTTACAATAACAGGGCTCGGTACTAAGGATGGCCTGCTGGTCCAGGACTAATGTGAGAGAGTTTTGTGCCATACAGACTTAACATTTGGCTTTCTTTGATGTATTCTACAGTTTTGTTACATTGTCTTTGTGACAATTGATGATCTTGATGGCAAATAAGCAGAATTGCTAATGTCAGCTAGTCATAATTTTCCAGCAAAAAAAAAGTTTCATTATTCATTTTTACAAGATGTTTATAAACATATTGTCACGTGTGGCTGCGGTGAAGAGCATGACACAGGAGCAGGATTGGGAAACCACATATTTATTATAACTCTAACACAGAGAACTCAGAGAACTAGGAAGACAACCACATTACAAAAACGACACTGGACAAAGGAACCAAGGAACGGACAACATTTTAAATACAGAACTAAACGAGGGTAATGAACTGGACACACCTGAACCAAATTACTAATCAAACAAGAGGGAAAACTAGGTCACGGAGCACATGGGGAGAAAAACATACACACAAACAGTCCATACTCCTGACATATATATGGGCCATTCTACAGAATTGGTGCAAACTGCTGTCCCACAACGACAAAACACATTTAAAAAGCATTTAAGAATTCAAATCTTAGATGTTTACTAAGATCCTTCTATTATCTATTGAAATCCACAATAATATTTAAAATATCAGTAAGCTTAATATATATAAAATCATAATTTATTGGGTACTTTGAATTGGGAGGTGGCTGTCTTGAACCCTAACCCCTAAATTTCAACTTATGAAAATTATTTATTTGCATTTTATTTCATTGTTGTTTTTAAAAAATATATATTTTTGATGTTTTAAGTGAAGTTCAAAAAATATTTATTTTATATTTTCTTTGTAAATGATTAAACTTTGTTTAAAAAAATGTCGACTAACGAAACAGTGTATGCTTTAGTCCATTGACTGAGACTTTAAGTACATCCCTAAATTTATGATCTGGAAATATTCCTGTGTCCCCCTCTCTTACACTTGTACACTTACACCTGTGTCAACAATTTTTTAAAGAGTGTGTTCCCAAAAAATACACCAACACATTAGGGGTTGCACCGACTAATCGACTAGTCGACTTCAATGCTCTGCCATGATGCTTTAAGCTTGACGTCGACTAGTCGCTGATCCTATAGAGGGCGCAACAGTATACATCGACTCGACTTTCATCACATAAAAGTCGACTTAAAAAAATCAGAAGTCGTTCAACCCTTACAACACATAGACTTTCCAACACAGGGAAGCAACACTCTGGACATTGTTTACACCACCTAGAGAGGAGCTTACAAGAACCTCCCCCTCCCCCACCTCGGTGCCTCAGACCACATCACTGTCATGCTAATGCCTGCATACAGACCGCTCGTTAAA
>NW_015560618.1:2163058-2178638 GCF_001515605.1 Sinocyclocheilus anshuiensis | reverse complement strand
CAGAAGCCGTGGCTAACAGGGGAGGTCTACGGACTCCTGAAGATGCGGAACGCTGCCTTCAGAGCTGGAGATGAGGTGGGCTTGAAGACAGCTAGGGCCAACCTTTCCCGCGGCATCAGAGAGGCAAAAAGACAGTACTCCAGGAGGAAAGCCCATCGTTTCAGCGACAGCAGAGACACTCTGAGCCTGTGGCAGGGGATACAGACCATTACGTACTACAAGCCCCCACCGCGGACCTGTGACAGCAACATCTCTCTGCTGAACGAGCTGAACGCCTTCTTCGCTCGCTTTGAGGCACAAAACAGCACCACTGTACAGAAGACTCCACCTCCTCCCAACGACCAGGTGATGATGATCCCTCAGCAGGATCAACGCATGCAAAGCTCCGGCTCCTGACAACATTCCTGGGCGTGTACTGAGAGACGGTGCAGTGGAACTCACTGATGTCTTCACAGACATTTTCAACATCTCGCTAAGCCAGGCTGTTGTCCCCACATGCTTCAAAGCCACCACCATCATTCCAGTCCCGAAGTCTGAAAGCGCTCCACAAGACATGTGTGATTATATTACTGGATGCTCGAAATTGAACGGGAGAATGCACGTTTTAAACAGCTTATTGCACAGGTAAGTTAATTGCCGTTCTAATCTAATGCGCTGCTGCACTCTAACACACACACATAGGCTACAGACAGTAGCGCGTACATCACAGGAGGAGACTGCGGAGTCTCCAGGCCAGGACCAGCAGACTGAAGGACAGCTTCATTCATTAGGCTGTCAGGAAGCTGAACTCCCTCCCGACCTTGCCCTTCCTCCCCTCTTTTGCCCCATGCACCACTGAACTCTGAACCTCAGACCCCCCCCCAGCTCCCACATCCCCAGGTCCTTCCACTCCCCCCTCCCACTAACACACTGTGACCTGCACCAGTCATTTTGTGCAGCTTTGGTCTGCTCACTATCTCATTCAGCATTGACCTCATTCAACTACCTCTTCTGACAGTTTAAATAAAGAACTGCTCTCTGAGCTTTTTGTCACTTTAATCAGACTGAATAAGCTCTTTTGCACTACAATCATTATATCTGCACTGTTTGTTTATTTCACTGGTTTGCACTCTATCTGTCATGTGCCTTGTGCTGCTTTATTCATCTTTTTTTACATGTCCTTATTTGTATAGTTGTATTTTATATATATTTAATCTGTATTTATCTGTATTTTTACGTTCTACTGTTAGTGTTATCTGTATGCACCAAGGGTCTGAGAGTAACGCAATTTCAATTTTCTGTATGTATGTGCTGTACATGTGGAAGAATTGACAATAAAGCAGACATTTGACTTTGACTTATACAGTAGCTACAAGGTGTGAGTAGATAGGTCACATTATTTTGAGGTATATTGTTTTCAAAAGTCTGAAAATCTGTGTAACTTTAAGGAACGTCACTACCAAACACCTTTTTTTCTGCAATTAAGCACACGTTTTTTGGGTGTTATTTCATAACATTTAGTTTTTATATGTGTACCACTGTTCAGAACTGCGCTAGGTATCCATGTGCTGATTTGCATCTTTGAAGTAGGCTCAAAAGTGTAAAATTTTCACTACCGAAACAGTCAAGACCAAAACATGTCATCATTGTTTCGGTAGTGACCAAAGGGAACACATAATCCTTTATTTGGGGG
The DNA here is from genome assembly GCF_001515605.1 of Sinocyclocheilus anshuiensis. NCBI lineage: Eukaryota > Metazoa > Chordata > Actinopteri > Cypriniformes > Cyprinidae > Sinocyclocheilus > Sinocyclocheilus anshuiensis. The sequence goes on along the minus strand of NW_015560618.1, from coordinate 2,176,966 downwards.
AAATAAACACAATTTTAGTACAGTTATCAGGGCTTAAAGTTTTCTGGCGCTATGCCGGATCTCCGGCATGTGGCATTTGGCTGTGGAAAAAAAGCCCTACATTTAACAAAAAGTTGTTATCACGTTCGAGTTCGTGAGTTCGCCTACCAATGGTATGAGAGGTACACAGCTTTCACTCTCAACCAAAGAGACACACATAATAGTATCCAGAGTATGCACCTATGAAGTTGGTTCGCAACCCGCCATAAAACCAAAAAAAGAAGAATAGTAGCCTATCCAGAGTCGCAGCTCTGATGAATGGAAAAAAAGCCTGGGTCTCGAGAGCAGCACGTCGAAAAAGCTGCGTGGCGCAATGGTCAAAGCATATTTACATAGAAAAGCTATTAAAAAGCAGCGGAGCTTTGTAAACAGCTCAGAGTAATCACGTCATCTCCATAAGAATGATATGATTGCCAGTACGAATTTACCTGTATTTTTGAAAAGGGACTGTTCACACATGATCTCTTAACGGCAATTTACCAGTGTGAAAGGGGCTAAAATCTTCCTCTGCATATGCTTTGAGTTTGGGTTGCTTAATGTTCATCTGGGAAAACTGTGCATTAAATCTCACTAGATTTGTAACGTAAATCATTTATAAGCCTTTGTCAAAACAGGAGAATACATCAACATATTTCTAAATATGCGATTTATTGTACATCACGATTTCAAAATAAAAGTTTCTGAGTTTGGATTTGGCCAAATATTAAAATTAATATAAATATATTAATATAAAAATTTACATTTAAACGTCATTGAATCACGCTGTAAAGTGAAACATCACCAGGCCACTGGTGCCCTCTGCAGGTATTTGTTATAATACATTATGTACTTAAGTTGGTTATGTTCATGACATATACCGAATATAAGACGACCCTGATTATAAGACGACCCCCCTTTTTCTAGATGTACCTTTTGGAAAAAGGCTTTTTAAAAACCAAATCTTGTTTTTTCTCAGTGAAATACATTTTGTCTTCAATTATTTTAATATTGCATATTTTCCCTAGTTTAATTTTTGTTTTGAAAGTATGGTAAAAACTGGTAAAATGTACCAACAATCACATTTAAAAAATATACACTTTTTGATATACCATTAAAAAAAAAAAAACAGGTAGCCCATCTGAATTAGGACATTTAGGCTATCCATCTAATAGGCCTAATAGCCTACCAAAAACTTATTAACAGTGGAAGTTAAATCTTACTGTAGTCTTCAAATCTGGGTACTGTCTTGCGTTTTAAAATCACAAAGGGAGTTTGGTCCCATCAGGCTAACGTGACAGTCACGACTCATGCAGCTGTAAGGTTTTCTTTTTCTTTTGTTTTTACTCGCGATCTTTACAACACGCATTACATTACATATTTCATGGCACACTCATATTATGCATATTTGGCGCCACCTATTGTTGTGGGTGTATTATTGACATGTCAAAGTCTAGACCCTGAATATAAGACGACCGCATTTTTTCAGATGTATTTCCAAGAAAAAAAACATCGTCTTATATTCGGGTCAATACGGTAATAAAATAAAATAATACAAAATAATACAAAAATAATAAAACCGTGTAATTACTTGGTTTTGATACTTCATTTGAGCCAATTATTATTGCTTCATCATTAGTCTATATATAAATATAATTATACTAAAGCCCGTTTTTCAATTAGGTCTATTTGTGTTACAAAAAAATATCAGATTACTGAGTTGTCAAAAATAATCAGTAGATTACTTGATTACCAAAATAGTCATTAGTTACGGCCCTAGATTAGTTAAAACATTTCAAAATACAATTGCATTGTTTTACTTTTTGTCATTGAAAATTTCTTCAAAATAGTATCCTATTCAAATATTGTATCGTTGTAGTGAATCAAGTATCTGCACTTTGTCTCATCTCGTGAGCTAAGTGTGTTGTCACACCCCTAGTGTCGATAAGCGGTGATATAGCTCCGAATTTTCCAAGTGTATGATATAGCTTTCATTCTTCAGGAATACTGATATATATATATATATATATACACACACACACACACACTCATGAAGTTTCCATAGAAACTTAAAATTTCCAATATGCATTGCATGTGCTGCACTAATTTTGTACCATTTTGTTTTATTAGTTTATTTATTAGAATTTGAAAGATAATGATATTGTTTGATTAGTCCTTGAAAACCAAAAAAGTAGTGCATGAAAAGTCCTTGAAAGTCCTGGAATTTCATTTTGCAGTATCTGTACGAACCCTGTTCAAGTTACCAGTTCTTGGAGCACGATGTTTTTGTTGTTTATTGAACTGAACTGTAGTTTTCTGTAGTAAACTGTCTTTGTAAGTGTCCTATTATATATATATTAATTTCCTATTATTTAATTTACCATTATTTCTTTTGAACAAAATTTCAGAAATGTCATGTTTTAGATCGTTGGTCATCTTGTACCCTGTCAAGGACAACGCTAACCAGCAAAACTTGATATCAAAAGCATCCTAAATGTTACATGTGTTTGCACCATATTGTTGTCACGGTCATGGTGTGTGGAGGCAGGCAGGACGACAAGGATTCCAACAATGACTTTTAATGTAGACACAGTGGAGGCAGGCAGGACGACGAGGACGACAAGGATTCCAATAATGACTTTTAATGTAGACACAACCAGGCAGATACAGGAAGGAGAGACACACACACTCAGGGTAACATTCACAATAACCAACAACTCGAATACAAGAGACAGGAACAGATATAGGGCAGATAACGAGGGGCAGACAGGTGAGCACAATGAGGTGATTAATTAATCATTATTATGGGCTAAACCAACAAAAGGGGAAGAAACCACAATGATCAGTCCACAGGGGCGTTACATTACTCCCCCCTCCCGGAAGGTGCGTCCTCACACCGTAGAAGCGGGGAGATGGTGGGCTGGGCTCAGGGTCCTGAGTGGGGCTGGTGTTGTTGTCAGCGATGTCCACGGTCAGATGGGACTTGCAGGACTCCAGCACCCACTCGATGAAGGCGGCGAGGCTCTCTCGAGGACCATCCCCGGACAACTGCGCTCGTGTGGTGGCGTTAAGTCCAACTTAATAGAATGTACAGAGGCAGTTGTCCAGGTAGTGCGTGAGGTGAGCCAGGGACAGAAAGTCGTACGTGTGGTCCTCAAGAGAGCGTTCCCCCTGCTCCAGCAGGAGAATTTGGAAGGCGGGGTAATCCATAAAAATAAAAACTGACAAAAAAACGGAAAAACAAACAAGGTGAAAGACGCCACTATACTTTACTTGTTGGTCGGTTATTCTGTCACGGTGTGTGGAGGCAGGCAGGACGACGAGGACTCCAACAATGACTTTTAATGTAGACACACGACAAACTTGACTACAAGAGACAGGAACAGATATAGGGCAGATAACGAGGGGCAGACAGGTGAGCACAATGAGGTGATTAACTAATAATTAGTACGGGCTCAACCAACAAAAGGGGAAGAAACCACAATGAACAGTCCACAGGGGTGTTACAATTGTAGTGAGTAACCTTTCTTGGTATTGCTGCCCACCATAATATGTAGTCTGAGCCTGTCAATGGCTAATGGCAATGGCAGATACATTAGTTAGTTTTAAGGAAAATCATTTTCAAATAATGTACTCTTACCAAATAACCCTACCTTTTTTTTTGCTTTAACCCCTGAGTTATGCAAATTCGTAGTATTTTAGTATGTTTTAGTAGTGTTTTATATGCGAGTTAAAATTCTGTAATGTGATGTGGTCAAACATGGGATGTTTTGTCAAAAATAAAATATTGAATTATCAACTAAGATGTTATGATAGTGTTTGGTTCAATGTATATTCAAACTAATTAATCCCTAACTCTGAAATCTGTATGGCCAACTTTATGCCTTTTACAAAGAAAAATTGAATTCAAAATACAACAAATCTCATAAATCACACTTGAAATATTGTTAAAATTGTAATTGTTATTGATTTACCTCTAAACCTTTTAATAAAATAGCAAAAATATATATTTACAAGGTAGATGTAAACAAAATCTTAATAGGCCAGTATAACCCTTCTAATTAAATTATATACGGTATTACTGTGTTTCGGTAATGATAAATTTGGGGAGAGGGAAAATATTCCAAAACTTTCTGAAAATACAATATGAGAAATAACTGCACAATTACTAGAAATGTGTACCTTAGATATCATACAATTTGCATACATACCAAATTTGAGGGGAAAAGACGTTCTTTTTTCAAAACATTTCCAACTCTGACTTTGCACCAATTCTGTAGAATGGCCCATATATACAGTATATAGGCTATATATATATATATATATATATATATATATATATTTTATCACATTATGGGGACCAAATGTCCCCACAAGGATAGTAATACCAGTAAATTTTGACATTTTTGGACATTTTTTAGTCCCCATGATGAAACAAGCTTATAAATCATACAGAATTAAGTTTTTTGTGTGTGTAGTAAAAACTTGTACAAAATGTAAAAAAAAAAAATATATATATATAAATCACTAAAAATAATCAAATTAAACTTTTTTCTGCACATACCAAATTAAGTTACTCTAAATCAAAACAACAAATCAACTTAAAGGGTTAGTTCACCCAAAATGAAAATTCTGTAATTAATTACTCACCCTCATGTCGTTCCAAACCCGTAAGACCTTCATTCATCTTCGGAAAAGAAATTAAGATATTTTTGATCAAATCCGAGAGCTTTCTGACCCTGCACAGACAGCAAGGGTACTACCACGATCAAGGCACAGAAACGTAGTAAGGCTGTGGCGAAAACTGACATGGAAGAGAAGAATTGTTGAATAAAGTTAGTTTTGTTTTCTTTGCACACAAAAAGTATTCTCATAGCTTCATAAAATTCAGGTTGAACCACTGATGTCACATGGACTATTTTAACAATGTCCTTACTACCTTTCTGGGCCTTGAACATGTCAGTTGCATTGCTGTCTATGCAGGGTCAGAAAGCTCTCGGATTTCATCAAAAATATTGATTAATATTTTTTATGAAATCCGAGAGCTTTTGTGTTCTGGAGATGAATGAAGGTCTTACAGGTTTGGAACGACATGAGAGTGAATAATTAATGACAGAATTTTCATTTTTGGGTGAACTATTACTTTAACAATTCAGTTTAATGAACAAAAACTACTATTCAGTGCGATTCTAAATAATTCTTTTGCAAACTTTGTCTTGTGGGATATTTTTAACCTGCAAAAGATTGTCTGTTTTCTACAGAAAAAGAAAGTGGTGTTGGCATAAGCTGCTTGATATGAGTGTCTTTGGCTTGGGTTTTGTTTACAGCACCAGGGCCCATCTGAAATGAACTAATCCATCGCTTTGACAGCACCACTATAATGTGGAATTGACTTATGGGTGTAATGTTCTCCCTCTCTCACTCACTCCTTCTCTTTTCCTTATATCTGTCATTCATTCCTATAAATCTCTTTTCCTCTGTTGAAGGTGAATTAATTCTTCTGTCTCTCAAAGTAAAGCTTTTAGCTGAAAATCTACAAATGTTTACCTGCATGTGGAAAAGCATGTTTGACATGTTCAATAAACCCTGGTCGCTTAAAGATCTGCTGTCTGTGTCTCAGAGCCAAGCCATGAGGATAGTGCGGACCGTGGGTCAGGCGTTTGAGGTGTGCCATAAACAGAGTCTAGACAATGCTGACGGTGAGGAGACATTGACTTTCACTCACATTTCATTTTATCAAACATGAACCACATTTCATCCGAACTTTCATTGTGTGGCACTTGCATTGGAGACAAATTAAAATAATTAAACTCAGCAAAATACAAATATAATACAAATGAAAAATCTTTATTGTCATTATCTTCATCACAGTTTCAAAGCAACTTAGATATTTATTTTGTAAAAGAAAATATGGTCTGTGCACTGAAAAATAAATGATACCTTCGACCAATTCTAAAATAATTTGTTAATTTGTTACAGCCAAACTTATTAGCTTCAATCAAATTATATTTATGGGTTGCTTCAAACCTTAAATAATTCTGAAATATGAATTAAAAATATTCACATTCACACAAAGAAAACATTTTTCTTTAATTAAAAAAAATATTCAAAATCAATATTTTTTAGATAAATATGAGCCAAAATGTTACTTAATATATATATATATATACTAAATGTTACTACATAATATATTTGATACAATTATTTAGTCCTATGTTTGGTTTTGGAAGGTTCCTTGTCTTGGACAAAAAAATAGTTGTTAACATAAATCAATCATTTGTATTGTCATGTGAACTAGAAACAGACTCAGTCTGGACCTGTGAAACTGGCAGTTGATGATTTTTTTATTCTAAATGATGTGATTAATCTGAATTGCAGCATGGCTTGTAAAAGGTGAGGAGGAGAGAAGCAAAGACGAGACTTCAGTTGCTGGCGGCACCGCTGAGAGATCAAGCAACACTGGGCTAGAGAAAGATGAAAAGGTAAGTCTTCTGTCTGACTGTAAAGTTTAGCAGAAAATCTGAAAGAAATATGTATTCATTTGTCTTAATTATTCCTCATCAATTACATATTTTTTATGTTGACATGTTTTTTATATTGAGTAAAATGTTTGCCAACAGAAAGCCTTGCTTTTTAAGAAGAAACTGGAAGGCAGAAGAGATCTCAGGTGTTGTCTTTTTAAATATAGTTCAAGCGTTGCCTGTTTTGAGTTATTTATAGATGCTACAGTTTGCTCATCCTACATGGTTTATAGGTCAGAAATTGGGCCATGATCACAAGTAGGACTAAAAGATGAATAATTACCAGCCAATTTTAGTTAAAGTGTCATGTAATTCTTTGAAATCTGTAATAACACTTAGTCAGAATCAGTTTAATTCCTTAAAAACGTAAAAACTATATGAACGAAATTGAGGGTATTTTAAAATAAGTCTTGTTTATTAACATGCAAACTTCTTCCAGTTATGATGGGGATTATTTATGAATTGCATTTAAGGAAACACATTTTAGATGCATGACTCTAATGAATATGACATGAAAGCTGTCGATGCTGCTGACACATATTCGATCACTGGGGAGTTTTTAGGAGGTTAAAGCTTTCATGTACTTGTAATGGTTTGCAGAATGACTTGCTTTGATACGGCTGAAGCTGTGTGTTCTTTGATCGGTTCTGTGAATCTGCTGATGTTTTTTCAAACTTATGCCAATCACAGGAGCAAACATATGAGACAAGTGTTTATCATTGTTTACATTTCCTTTAGGCCTGAGTTTCAAGTGATACTGTATATTTCACTGTAAACAAATTCAGTTTGTGATGGTTGGAATCAAACTGCATTTTTTGAGACTATCTTTGGTACAGGAGAAAATGCTCAGCAGTGGTGTAGACAGATGAATTTGTGGTGAAACATGGTTTGTCTTTAACCGTATTAGAAACACCACATAGACATATAAACATTGTTAAAAACTTGATTTTCACCAAAGGAGGTGTTTAAATAAGACACCGCAGGTCACTCCAGGAAGGATGTAGTTGGTGTATCGTTCTTGAATATGGTAGGTTGGTAGAAACAATACTGCCATGCCTGTTAACTAACAAACTAGACTATTCTCACTGTGTGATACGTTTCAAAAGTACTAATAGATCCCAGAGTTACAATTAATGCACCTTGGAATTAACTGGATGTACTGATCCTTTGCAAAGACCACATTAAAGTTAATTTGTTGGTAGTAAACAGCATGTGTCTCCTATTTTCTCCATGCAGGTGTGTGAAGAGCCGGTGCTGGTGATGGAGTCATCCAGGCTGGCGTCTCCTCTCTCCAGTCCTCTGTCCGTGAGCCATCAGGTGCAGCTCCTGCAGAGACAGTTACAGCAGCAGGAGCAGAGGAGTCAAGCCGCCTCCGCACAGGTCACACCACACATCTGAGCACTTTGTCATGCTGCCTGTATTGACGTGTAGCATTATAATATAATTACTTAAAAAACAGCGATTTTACCACCTCGTAAATTATAATATAATGTAGCTATCTAGTATCTAGGCTATTTTATTTTAAAAAATCGCTGGGAAGCGTTGACAAGTTTATGTGCGTGCGTTCGCAGTGCAATCTGCGATCTCCGAACTCTCTCTCTCCCTCTGTGTGTGTGTGCAAGTGATATGTGTGTGAGTGTGTTTGTGTGCATCAGTTAAAGCAGTGCATTAATATGGAATGGTGATTAAACTGACTTGGAACTACCTGTGCATTAAATGGTTTTAATGCATACCTGCCAGCCAGTCAGAATCCAGTATTCAGACAGACCATGGAATAAATATATATAAAACATATCTGTGGCACTGCTTTTGTTTCATGAATTGTTCAGCCATTATTTATTTTTTATTTTTTTTCCGGCCAATACGATAAACCAATAATCTTTTACGTTATTTTAATTTTGGCTAATAACTATTAAATAGACAGTATCCTTTCTCTAAATAAATTAAAACTGAAATGCAAAGTCATTCATTTTAAATGCTACAAGTGATTTTAGGCATCACAGCATTATAGTATGAATATTACATATTCACTTTAAAATTTGATAAAGATTATATTTAAATGTATTTATAATAAAAATTCATCTATCTATTCACTGTAATGGAAACAGGTCAATTTAGCTCAAAGGGAATTCTTTTTGATTTTATAGGGAATTTGGACAGAATCACTGTTTTACGGCTGATCACTGAGTCAGCCAGTGATTCATTGAACGAGCTGTATAACATCAACTCTGCAATGGATATTAAAGTCCAAAATATAGTGAAAACACTATTAATTATATTTTCAATATAAATAAGGCTTTATTGGATAAGACAGAAACTAATCTAACACAAACATATGCGCTCACACATTCACACAAGTTGTAGAAAGAGAGAAAGTGAGGAAAGAAAGAGTTTAGGAGAGTGAAACTGTGAAATCACAAGTTTATAGCAATATGTGCAATTGCTTAGACCTGAACAGCCATCAATCATTTATTTAAACCTCGCAATGAGTTTCTCAATGAGGCTATTAAGCTTTACAATAAATGCACCATTTCAGCTAGAATCTGGAGGTACTTGCGTTGCCTGTGTGGGGGATTCCCTTTGTTGTTGTCTTTGCAGAAAGGGGTTTCCCAAGGTTGTTGATTGGCTGGAAGTTCAGTAGTCATTCGGAGTGATGTCTTGAAGTTGAAGTTTTGATTCGAGCACAGTCGGAGTTGGACTCGGAGACACGCAGGGCCGTAGCTGGGGTTTGCGGGGCCCCGGTGCAGGTTGTACCCATGGGCCCTGTCTGAAATCGTGTAAATAGCACAAATAAATAAATAGAACAACGATACAAATTTAACGATTCAAATTTACAAGTTTACATTTTTTCAAGTTTGTAGGTGTTCAGGTATAGAAACTAAATAATTAAATGTAAAATATCATTGCAGTCTGCACTGTATAAATTAAATATAGATTAATTCTTGTTAAAACTACAAAGTAATTCAGTCAACAGCAGTAAGTGATTTTCTCTTTTATTTTCTTGGATTAACATTAAAGACACAAAAGCTAATAAATTAGGCACGGTCACTTTAAGAGACAATGCATAGATCCAATATAATGATACACATCCGATTTCTTTCTCAACTTCTTACGTTCACTTAAGTCATAACCGACAGTTTTTTTCGAGAATACTCGCCAAGGTAGGTATTTCGACATTTTGTATGTAATTTGCCCATTCAAGCGCAAGAAGAGGCAAAACTCAATTCGGTGTTCAAGGGCTGTGGGTACTGAATGAAACTCTTTCGCATCTTTTTTGTGGTGCTATGGTTAACTACTGCCCCCCAGTGGGGGAGTGGGGAGTTTAGGCAATAAAGTTGCATGTCTTGATGTTCGTCTCACCTGGCCTGTTTTAACACGAAACTCACACGAATAGCCATCCTAACACAACATGGTGTCAGAAGTTTGCATGAGAACGGCGTAGGAGGACATAGAGAGCCCTTTCGTCATGAGTGGTACATACAATTCATGCTATTTCATGTGACAATTCAGAGACAAGAGATCGTTCATCACGTGCAGAGAAGAGAGCTGCGTAAAAAGAGAAAATAGATCAGTTTCAGGTACCGCCACCACAAAAGTTCGACTTCTCAAAACCAGAGGAATGGCCAAAGTGGAGTAAATAAATTGATCTAAGAAAGGGGGATGCGGTGATATGTTAACTACTGCCCCCTAGTGGGGGAGTGGGGAGTTAGGCAATAAAGTTGCATGTCTTGACGTTCGTCTCACCTGGCCTGTTCTAACATGAAACTCGCACGAATAGCCATCCTAACACAAGATTTTTGTGCTTGAATGTTTAAATTGGCGAGGTGTATTTGTTTGTTCAATCACAAGAAGACGCGAAAGAGCGTCAATTTGGTGTTTGCGCTAGATGCGGCACTCTGTGTGCACACCGAACACAGCGCGCGAGTACTCAGTTGAGTTCTTTCACATCTTGTGCTTGAATGCTTTAAAATCTCTTGGATGTTTTGGCGAGGTTAAAAAACATGTGCAAATGATAAGCTTTTGTGACGACACGCAGCAGTGGCCCGTCAACTGTCCTGAGTGTCTTTCATGCTGGCCTCGGGCAGTTGGTTGAAATCCCCGGGGGGCCCCCACAGCAATGGGCCCCTATAATCATCACCACCTTTCACCCCACTAGCGACGGCCATGGAGACACGGCAGCAAAACTTAACTCAGAACACGAAGCTCTCAACGGAAAATAAAAGAAATTAAAGTAGAAGACAAGACTAGATGGCGTACCTCCTCATTGTTTTTAGAGGAGCAGCTGGCATGTAAGCCAGAGCACGCTCAAAGAGCGCTAAAAAGCAGCGGCAAAAAGCGATGGCGAAAAGCAGTGGTGGCAAAAGCCCTAAGGCAAAAAGCATAATTTGATGGTGTCCTGAGTATTTAAACTGGGCTGCTGGACACATCCCAAATGGTGTCTTGACCAATTAGACATTGTCTTAGCTCGGGGTGTTGCTATGTTTCTCCTCCCAATACATAAATCAACATGTTATCTTATCAGTCATAGGGTCCGAATTTTCCCGCTCTTGCAGAGTATACTTTGGACATGATTTCTATAACAAGAATATAATAAATTTTACTAAGTATTGATTGATAGAAATGTTTAAAGCATGCATTTTCAAACTCATACATACCCAACATGAATATAAACCTATAAACTATTCAATAGTTATTCAAAAGACATACACAATGAGTGATTAGGACATGATAGTCAAATGTGTGGGTTACATACATGATATGGAGTTATGTATAGAAGTGATAGTTGCTCATATAAGTCCTTTTAGCATCATTTTGGTGCATATATACATGTAAAGGCAGTTTCTGTGCCATTCTGTGAACGTTACGACATGTTCTATGAAGACCAAAGGTCAAAAGGGTTTAGAAGGAATCTCAGTCTGGTCTTTGTCTGCTAGGTGGGGGAAGTCAATCCAAGGAAGTCTTTAGCTCATGATTTCTATCATGGATTTAGATGTGATGGTCATGCTGTGCATCTCTTTGACCATTAATCTTGGTTACTTGCCCCAAATTTGACAATCTCCTTCCTGAGTTGGGATTATCAATGTGTTCTTTTGTTTTAATGCTGTGAGAATGCTCAAAGCTGCTAGCTGGTGGACTTGCTTCTGACTCGTGGCGCCAGTGTATCGTGGACAGATTTATGACGTTGTCTTGTTGTCCTGGGCCTCTTTGTGGAATTTGGCGCTTTGGGTTGTTTTAACACCAATCTGATCGAATCTTAAATGGTCTGATTCGCTCTGATACCCTACACACCTATTCAATTAATTCTATTCAATGAATCTATTTTCTAAATCCCTGTTATAGATCTTATTGTGAATGATTCATCCATGCATACTTTGAATTTTTGTAGAAACATTTTAACCTCATAATTCTCTGGTGATGTATACCGGACTTCTTCAATCATTAAGTCCAATTAAAGCCCACACTTGCAAGCTAAACTTGCACATCTACCTAACTGTTTCTAAATTATTAGTAGGGGACACCCTGGACTGGTGGCCAGTTAAATAAACAATATATATTTATTTAACTGAATTCATATAAATTAAATTAAATTAAATAATAAAATAAAATTAAATATATATATATATATATATATATATATATACACATACATGCGCCAGGACCGAAGCTCAGGCTAGAGTCCAGCAGCTCCTGCAGCAGAACACTGAACTCCTGCAGCATCTCTCACTGCTGGTCAAACACATCCAAGAGCTGGAGCTCCGCACTCAACCACACAAAAACTCCCCCTGTAAGTCTCAAGACTCACGACATGTACAGTCAAGAGATTTTCCTCTTTGTTTCCACAATGTGTGCAAGGCAGAAAAATGATTTAGCCTGTTAAAGAAATGTTCACCCTAAAATTAATATCCTGTCATTTACTCATCCTTATGTTGTTCCAAGATTTTCTTGACTTTCTTTTTGCCACTGATGACAAAAGAACAAATTCTGAAGAATGTTCATGCTGCTCTTTTCCATATAATCAAAGAAAATAGTCTTTACAAGCACCATAAAATTAGTCCCAGGCCCAGGTCAAACTCATTAGTATTTGTAGGTATTGATTAGTAATATTTACACTTACGTTTTTGTCTGTGTTTGGATATACATTGAAACATGCAATATAAATGTACCGACAATATCTAAAAGGTAAAAAAATGTATGCACAGCTTTAGTAATATCTTTACAAATCTTTTTTTTTTCATAATTAATCTAATTTTAATAATTAATTAATCTAATTGATTAAATACAAACATAATTTGTAAACATTTGTACATTTATTTACTTATCATAATTTACTTTACTTTATTTACTTTATTTATCATATACATTAAATTTAGTAAAAAAAAAAAATCACTGTGCAAATGTACAAAAAATGCATGTGTGGTAGTGTGGAATGTATTAAGTTTGAAATAACTGTCATGTAAATAATGACAGAATTTTCTTTTGGGAGGAATTACTCCTTTAAAGAGTTATTCTTAACAAAATGGTGTTACAGTTAGGCCAGTTCACACCAATACAACACAGAGGTACAATATAATTGGAATCACTTTCAGAGCAATATTTTCCAACTTATAAACAACAAAAACATTGACAGCCAAACAGAATCCACCCAATATTAAGGGCCAGATTTACTATCAGCTTGCGCCAGTGCAAACCCTCATTTGGTGAATTTTCCCCTTCCATCTGCGCTTTTATGGAATTGCGCTCTAACCCTAATTTGCCCTGTTTAGTAAATCTGGCCCTAGATTTTAGAGCTTGAGCATTTAAAGCAGCACGCTTTTGTCCATTGATGTTGATGCATATATAGTTATTGTTATAGATACCTCTATAGTTATCATTTTTGGTGGGAACAGGCCTTTACTCTGGTGATTAGATGTTTAGCTTGACAAAGTCGGCTCAGTAATGGCACCTCTAAGTTATTCTATCACTGACTATGCCATGATGTAATTTCCTCCCTGCAGTGGGATCTCAAGACAGCCTTCTAGAAATTGCTCTGCGTGCCAACATGCCAGCTGTATCACGTGACCCCAACACGAATCCTCCCTCAAGCGCTCGAGAGGGCTTCCCTCTCTCAAACAGCCTGGCTCGGCTCGACGGCTTCTGTTTCTTCTCAGAATCTTCAGAGCGGGAGAAGAAGCCGGAGCAGGACCGTGACTCAGGACAGGGTCAGGATGAAGATCAGTCGGGTGGTTGCTCTCCTCCAGAGAACCAGTTTCTCTGCACACTGGACACACCAGGATTCAGAGAGTCCGGTATCGCATCCGGATATGAGTCCAACACTGATGAGAGTGATGACCGGGACAGCTGGGGCCACTAACTGTGTGCACCATGTGTGAGT
>NW_015560618.1:2162528-2162738 GCF_001515605.1 Sinocyclocheilus anshuiensis | reverse complement strand
CTGTTCCTGCTGAAAAAAACAGCTCAGACCAGCAGCAGCAGCTAAGCACTTCAGCTTTTGCATTGCAGCTTCAGCTTTCAGAATAAATATATAAATAAATATCAGAATATATAAATGTATATTAAATATATTTAATCTAATTATATATATATATACAGTATATATATATATATATATATATATATACACGTATGTGTGTGGGTGTATGTA
>NW_015560618.1:2157192-2161955 GCF_001515605.1 Sinocyclocheilus anshuiensis | reverse complement strand
AGAACAGTCACAGAGTTGTTGTGAAGCCAGTCCTTCGTTATTTTAGCTGTGTGCTTAGGCTCATTGTCTTGTTTGAAGGTAAAGCTTCGGCCCAGTCTGAGGTCCTGAGCATTCTGGAGAAGGTTTTCGTCCAGGATGTCCCTGTACTTGGCCGCATTCATCTTTCCTTCGATTGCAACCAGTCGTCCTGTCCTTGCAGCTGAAAAACACCCCCACAGCGTGATGCTGCCACCACCATGCTTCACTGTTGGGGCTGTATTGGACAGGTGATGAGCAGTGGCTGGTTTTCTCCACACATACCGCTTAGGATTAAGGCCAAAAAGTTCTATCTTGGTCTTATCAGACCAGAGAATCTTATTTCTCACCGTCTTGGAGTCCTTCAGGTGTTTTTTTAGCAAACTCCATGCGGGCTTTCGTGTGTCTTGCACTGAGGAGAGGCTTCTGTCGGGCCACTCTGCCATAAAGCCCCGGCTGGTGGAGGGCTGCAGTGATGGTTGGCTTTCTACAACTTTCTCCCATCTCCCGACTTCATCTCTGGAGCTCAGCCACAGTGATCTTTTGGTTCTTCTTTACCTCTCTCACCAAGGCTCTTCTCCCCCGATAGCTCAGTTTGGCCGGACGGCCAGCTCTAGGAAGGGTTCTGGTCGTCCCAAACGTCTTCCATTTAAGGATTATGGAGGCCACTGTGCTCTTAGGAACCTTAAGTGCAGCAGAATTTTTTTTGTAACCTTGGCCAGATCTGTGCCTTGCCACAATTCTGTCTCTGAGCTCTTCAGGCAGTTCCTTTGACCTCATGATTCTCATTTGCTCTGACATGCACTGTGAGCTGTAAGGTCTTATATAGACAGGTGTGTGGCTTTCCTAATCAAGTCCAATCAGTATAATCAAACACAGCTGGACTCAAATGAAGGTGTAGAACCATCTCAAGGATGATCAGAAGAAATGGACAGCACCTGAGTGTCACAGCAAAGGGTCTGAATACTTAGGACCATGTGATATTTCAGTTTTTGTTTTTTAATAAATCTGCAAAAATGTCAACAATTCTGTGTTTTTCTGTCAATATGGGGTGCTGTGTGTACATTAATGAGGAAAAAAAATTAACTTAAATGATTTTAGCAAATGGCTGCAATATAACAAAGAGTGAAAAATTGAAGGGGGTCTGAATACTTTCCGTACCCACTGCATATAGATTTATATATACACACACACACACACAAAATAACGAAAAGACATTACAGATCCCAATGTATTAATTGATTCAGTTATGAAGATCCCAGCCAGTGGGTGTCCAGGTTGTCCTAATCATATTCAAAAAATTGTTGTACAGTGTGAAATTGTGTGAAAAGCATAGTTCAATGAAAAATTAATATTCTGCCATTATTTACTCACCCTCATGTCGTCCCAAACATGTGAATTATTTTTTGTCCATACACTGAAAGTCAATGGTTTTCCATTAGTTTTGTCTTGGACCCTATTGGCTTTAATCACATGGACAAAACATCAAGACATTTTTCATAATATATTATTTCAAATTTTGGGGGTCATCAAGATTTGTTTTTTAAATAAAGTTAAATATTTTTATTCTGCAAGGATGCATTAAATGTATCAAAAGTGACAGTAAATACTTTTATAATGTTAAAAAAATTAAACAAATCTATTCCAAATGTATCATTTATATCTATTTATAAGTTATTTTTTCAACTTTCTAGCATCAGCATATTAGAATGATTTCTGAAGGATCATGTGACACTGAAGACTGGAGTAATGATGCTGAAAATTCAGCTTTACCATAACAAATAAATTACATTTTAAATGAATTAGTATTACTGTTTTTACTGCATTTTTCATCAAATACATTCATCTCCCATCACCCCAAATTTTTTATCTTTTAAAGTCCACAGAAGAGAGCAAGTCATACAGGTTTGGAACAACATGAGGGTGTGTAAATTATTTTGTGTGAACTGTCCCTTTAAAGCCAAACATCTACAGTGTTGGCTGGTCTGTTAACATGAGTTTCAAAAAGCATTTGCCTCTCCTCAATTTCTTTGATTTCAATCTATTCTCCTGAAGATGTGCTATGTGGTTGTCAGCAATGAAACAAGACTTTTTTTTTTTGTAGAGATGAATGGACACTTGGACAGACATACATAAATACATTCAATGCCAGTTTTATTTTAAATGTTTACTTTTTATTGTACACGTTTTATAATGTTCATCACAATGCTATGAGAGTTACGTTGTTGTTGTTTTTGTGGGCATTTCCAGTATTTCTAATTTCAGGCTTGACTATAAAATGCAGCAGTACTAAAGTGAAAGAAAAGAAATGATAAAGAACATGATAAACTCAATGTGTAAGCATGCTTGACCTTCACTGTCAATTTTGCAGCTGAGCAGCTTGAACTGTTACACTGTGATACCAATGTCAAAACACAAGTGAAAGTATTTGTGCAATAATGTCATATGGTATATATCAGCATTCTTTCTCTATTACTATCATTTTTTATTTCTTAGGAAGAATGTAGCAAGTAATACTAACGCTGCATATTGTGCTAAAGTCTAAAGGCTGCTGTGTTGTAGCAATCATTTTCCTTTAAATAAACTAGTGTTGGTGGATCTTAGTTAACTTTACCCTTTGGAGTGAATGAAACTGAATAAATGAAAGTAATTTAAGATTTTGTTGTCTTTTATATTTTACCTTTCTTTATGTGTCATGTTACTAGGTAAGGGGTATGAAAACCTATTTAGAAATATTATTTGAAAATTATCTATCTATCTATATTTCTATCTATCAATCAGTTCTTTCTGGTTCTAGAATCTGATTGGCTGAAAGCCTTTTTCAGAAGTGCGATATTCTAGTGATAACAGAACATCTCGGTTACGTGCGTAACCCTCGTTCCCTGATGGAGGGAATGGAGACGTTATGTTGATGACGACATTAGGGGTCTTACTTGGGAGCCTGAATCCTCTCTGATTAAAAGAAAATGCCAATGAAATTTGGCTAGTGGATTTTGCATGCTGAGCCACTCCCCGTGCACACGGGTATAAATAGGCGACAGGCGCATCCACTCATCAGGTTTTATGCTGAGGAGCCGAGAACTTGTCCCTGGCAACCAGCGATGGTTCGAGGTTGTGGCATAGGGACATAACGTCTCCGTCCCCTCCATCAGGGAACGAGGGTTATGTACGTAACCGAGACATTCCCTATCTATCGGTCACTTCGAGTTATGTCGATGACGACATTAGAGGTCCATGGAAAGCGCCACAACCTGAACCTCGTCACAACCTTATGGCATTGCAAATGTTGACAAGCAGCCGCTCGTCAGACAAATGCTACGCAAAGGTCGTAACCTTTCCACTGCCCCAGCGCAAATTCGCTGACCTTGGTACCCGCAGGGACCAAAGGTGAGTATATTGCTGCTGGTGATAGCCAAGCTGCTGTTCCTTTCACCACAGAAATTTCTTAACAGAAGGGATTTCAACCTTCAATTAAAGATTGCTTCAAGTCTTTCCTATTTGTTGTTACAGCTTGGCAGTAACGATGGGAAGCGAGCCTTCCAGAGAAGGGTACTACGGAGGCCACATCCTACCCATAGGGAGGTATCATGTGGAGACACTAGCCGCTGTTCCTTTCACCACAGAAATGTCTTAACAGAAGGGATTCCGACCTTCAATGAAAGATTGCTTCAAATCTTTCCTATTTGTTGCTTGGCAGTAATGATGGGGAAGCGAGCCTTCCAGAGAAGGGTGCTACGGAGGCCACATCCTACCCGTAGGGAGGTAACATGTGGAGACACTGATATGGACTGACCCAGGCCTGGGGCAGTACTACATATGGAATGGGACTCGGAGGCAGGTCCTACCTGAGAGTAGGGATGGAACGACTGCCAGCAGAGCCTGACAGAATGGTCTGTCAAAGGGAAGACACGGGTTCACAGAGAGGGAAACCTTACCACAGAAGAATACAAATATGGGATCGCCCGAAGGGAATCAAGCCATATGGACATCTAGCCCAGTGCAGGGGCTGACCGGAGACCTGGACAAGCTAACACCAATACTGGGCCTGGTGTCAGACTGCTGGTTTACCGATAGGGAAACCTTACCGTGGAAGAATACACATATGGGATTGCAGGGAATCAAGCCATATGGACACCTAGCCCAGAACAGGGGCTGACCGGAGACCCGGGCAAGCTAACACCGATACTGGGCCTGGCGTCAGACTGCTCCGCCCAGTCTGACTGCCGGGGGTGCTGGAGGATACTCCACCAGGGTTCGCCATCCAGGGAACTGTACTGGAGGAGGAGGGAAGGGGGAATGGCGCAGCAAGTGTGACACCAGCTAGCTCTTCCCGCCACTTACCTGTTAACCGACACACGGGAAGAAACTGGCTCAACGCAGAGACTGTAATCTCTCGCGAAGGTGTTCGGTGTCGCCCAGCCCACAGCTCTACAGATGTCTGCCAGAGAGGCGGCACAGCTCGCCTCGGGATTGGTTCACCAAGGCGATGACATCCACTATCCTGTGAGCCAACCTCTGCTTGGAGGTAGCCTTCTCTTTCTGCTGACCTCCGTAGCAGACACAGAGCTGCTCAGAGCTTCTGAAACTCCAGGCGTGGTCCACGTATATGCGCAGCACTCTTACGGGACACAGCAACGCCAAGGCTGGACCTGCCTCCTCCGAGGGCAATGCTTGCAGATTCACCACCTGATCGTGAAAAGGCGTGGTGGGAACCTTGGGCACGTATCCAGGCCGGGGTCTCAGGACAA
>NW_015560618.1:2136381-2154703 GCF_001515605.1 Sinocyclocheilus anshuiensis | reverse complement strand
CTGAGGTATCATGTGGAGACACTGATATGGACTGACCCAGGCCTGGGGCAGTACAACATATGGAATGGGACTCTGAGGCAGGTCCTACCTGAGAGTAGGGATGGAACGACTGCCAGCAGAGCCTGACAGAATGGTCTGTCAAAGGGAAGACACGGGTTCACAGAGAGGGAAACCTTACCACAGAAGAATACAAATATGGGATCGCCCGAAGGGAATCAAGCCATATGGACATCTAGCCCAGTGCAGGGGCTGACCGGAGACCTGGACAAGCTAACACCAATACTGGGCCTGGTGTCAGACTGCTCTGCCCAGTCTGACTGCCGGGGGTGCTGGAGGATACTCCACCAGGGTTCGCCATCCAGGGAACTGTACTGGAGGAGGAGGGAAGGGGGAATGGCGCAGCAAGTGTGACACCAGCTAGCTCTTCCCGCCACTTACCTGTTAACCGACACACGGGAAGAAACTGGCTCAACGCAGAGACTGTAATCTCTCGCGAAGGTGTTCGGTGTCGCCCAGCCCGCAGCTCTACAGATGTCTGCCAGAGAGGTGCCGTGCGCCAATGCATAGGAGGAGGCAACACTCTGTGTGGAGTGAGCCCTCACCCCCAGGGGGCACGGCTCACCTTGGGATTGGTTCATCAAGGCGATGGCATCCACTATCCCGTGGGCCAATCTCTGCTTGGAGGCAGCCTTCCCTTCCTGCTGACCTCCGTAGCAGACACAGAGCTGCTCAGAGCTTCTGAAGCTCCGGGTGCGGTCCACGTATATGTGCAGCACTCTTACGGGACACAGCAGCTCCAAGGTTGGATCTGCCTCCACCGAGGGCAGTGCTTGCAGGTTCACCACCTGAGGCGTGGTGGGAACCTTGGGCACATATCCAGGCCGGGGTCTCTCTACAACGTGAGAGTAGGCCGGCCCGAACACAAGGCACTCTTCGCTCACCGAATGCTTGGAGGTCCCCGACTCTCTTAATGGGAGTGCGGTCAGGAGTGCTGTTTTAGCAGACAGGAATTAAGCTCAACTGAGTCTAATGGCTCAAAGGGATCCCTCTGAAGGCCAGCCAGGACGCTAGAGAGATCCCAGGAGGGCACCAGGGGTGGCCTAGGAGGATTTAACTTTCTGTCACCCCTCAGGAACCTGACGATGAGGTAATGGGGCAAGGGCGCCCTTACAATCAAGGGGACAGGGAAAGCCTGAAGGGGAGGACCCTGACAGCCATGCCTGACCCTCGAATGCAAACCGTAGGAACGGCCTGTGTCGAGGAAGAATCGAGACATGAAAGTCAACGTCCTTCAGGTCGACTGCTGCAAACCAGTCCTGGGGCTGGATGCATCTGATGATGCGCTTCTGCATCAACATCTTGAATGGAAGCTTGTGAAGGGCCCGATTCAAGACGCATAGATCCAGGACTGTCCAGGACACCATCTTTGTTGGGCACGATGAAGTAAGGGCTGTAAACCCCGACCACATCTCGGCTGGAGGGACAGGCTCAATTGTGTCCTTCGCCAATAAGACATCAATCTCCTTGCACAGGACAGGGGCGTCTCAGACTGCCACCAAGTCTCGAAGACGTCACTGAACCTGGGGGGTCGCCTGGCGAACTGAATCGCTCAGCTGAGTCAGACTGTCCGAATGAGCCAGCGGGATGGGTTGGGCAGTGCGCGCCACGCTGCCAAACTCCGTGCGAGTGGCACCAAAGGGACAATTGACATACCCACAGTGGTGCAGCGGTGGGAAGTCGTGCTAGATGGCCCAGAAAGCACCACGTTCTGGCCCATTATGGCAGGACTCCCCGTGTCCCCGGAGGGACCGGCCGGAAATGCGTGGGAAGGCATTGCATCCCCGAACCGCAATCTCTTGGCCGCTGGCGATAGGGGGCGTCGTGGGCGAGAGTGAGGAGGCAGTGTGTCGCTCACTGTCAACCCACGAGCCTGATGGCCCAGAGGAAAAGGAAGGAGTGGAACCTACAGTGGAAGGAGTAGCGCTGTTCTCGCTATCTCCGGAAGAGAAGCAGTTCCTCGCATCTTTGGGCTGTCCGTGTCAGGGCCGCCTCATCACCTTCCTGGGGGACTTAGGGGCTGGGACACAGGGGGCCGCCATGCTCCTGCACAAGGCTCGACGCACCGGCCACAACATGGTCTCAGCACGGGGTGGAGCAACTACAGGAGGGCGCCCTCTGCGAAGGGCAGGCTGAGGCGTGGCCCGCAGCGGAACGGTGGCAGGTGGAGGATCACGCCGGGGCAGGATGTGCTGGATAGCCACAGTCTGCCTTTGTACTGCCGAGAACTGCTGGCGGAGTCCTCGACAGGGTCGCCGAATAACCCAGCCTGGGAGATGGGAGCATCAAGAAAGCGCACTTTGTCGACGTCACTCATCTCAGCAAGGCTGAGCTATAGATGGTGCTCTTGGACGACTAATGTGGACATCGCCTTCCTGAGGGGCCACACCATGACTTTCATCGCCCGGAAGGGCAAAGTCAGTCGCCGAATGCAGTTCCAGCATCAACCTCGGGTCGGTACTACCCTCGTGCATTCGTTTCAGTGCCTTGGCTTGGTGTACTTGCAAGATAACCATGGCATGCAGGGCAGAGGCGGCTTGGCCCGCAGGACTGCAAGCTTTGGTGGTGAGAGCCGCCGTCAGCTTACAGGCTTTGGACGAGAGACGAGGACAATTCCTCCATGTGGCGGCTTTTTGCGGGCACAGGTGCACCGCAACCGCACTCTCAACCTGGGGAATGTCAACGTACCCCCTAGCCGCCCCGCCATCGAGGTTATGAGGATGGAGGAGGCAGACGAGCGGCTTCCGGCTGAAAAGGGGCCATTATTCCGCCATTAGATGGTGACAAGAGACTTTTATGAGTAAGTCAGCAGTAAAGATTTTATATTGAAAGAGACTGAAACAGGGTTACAAACAAGGAATTTATTTTTACTTTCAACAACACCTTAAGATGCCGCCAACAAATGCACTGAGCAGCACTGTCAATGGAAATCACCTTTAACAGAGGAAACAAGAAAGGATAGTACGACAAAGATATCGCTTTCCATTTTAACTAATGTTTTATTGTGAATATGAGATTGAGGCTGAAGAATGAATACTGTATGCAGCTAATTATACTCGCTCAGTCCATCTCTCTCTCTCTCATTACTCTATACAGTGAGCTTTTAAAACAGTAATACAATAAGCTTTCAATACAACTCAACGTTACTTAGTTACTAGTTCTAAGTGACCTTTTCGAATTAGTAACAGAGGCTCAGATGTTAAACTGTCAAACTGCCCTTATGAAAATTACCCATGGTTTTATTGTAGTAAAAGTGTAGTAACCATGGTCTTTTGGCGTATTGATTACCATTTGTATAGCCACAGTTTTACTACAAATACTACTACAAATGGTTAAACTATGGTTAAATAATATATATGTCACGGAAACGGGTGTGTTGAGGCAGGCAGGACGACGAGGACGACAAGGATTCCAATAATGACATTTATTGTAGACACAACAAGGCAGGTTCAGGTAGGTGAGACACACACTCGGGGTAACATTAACAATAACCGACACTAAAGCTCTGACAGACAGGAACTAATATATGGTGGATAATTAGTGGCAGACAGGTGAGCACAATGAGGGTAACTAATGATTAGACGGGCTAAACCAACACAAAGGGAAGAAACCACAACAAACAGTCCACAGGGGCGTTACAATATACCCGTGCACATGCAAATTTCCTTGGATGTAGGACTTGTTAAGCAATCACAGATTTTTCGTTTTGACATGATTAATTTACTGAGCACAATTTGGTAAAGATATCCACCAAATAGCTATTTGGCAGTAATTTATGTGTGTGTGTGTGCGCGTACACACTCACATTAGTGTGTGTTAATATATATTAGTTTTACTGTGAAAAACAGTGGCGTATTGTGTGAAAAGATCCTGCACTCTGTAATTAAAACCTTCTGTTTCTCAGGTTGAAATCTGGGCTTTTGGACTTTCCCCAGAATTTCCCCAGAAAAGCTCTGACTGTATCTTTTTTTTCTCTCTCTCTGTTTATTTCTGCTCCTGTAAGAGGGTCACTTGCCCCAGCTGCTCATTTTCCCTCAGGATGGATCGTGAAGATGAGGAGGATTGTGTTTTGCTCAGAGGTTAATACTTTGAGGCAGTAATCTTTGAGTTTATGACTGAAGAAAGCGGTAAGTGTCACTTGTGTTTTGTAGGATGTTTCAGTTGGCTCTTTAGATGTGATTATGAGTTTGTTTCATATGCCCAACAAATCAGTCATGAATGATTGAGTCTGTGCTGGAAATTCTTTTTCCATAATACCAATAATTCTGGGCAGTGTTAAGAAAAAAAGTATATCAACATATTTTATCCAAGAGTTACAAAATATGTTATTGTTAAATGTTAAATAAATGTTCCTAGGTAAATTTCCGTTACGTAACCTTTTCATTCAATAATACTTGTAAATTCTGGTTTAAAATAATTCAGTAAAACATATAGTTGCTTATACCAGAGAAGAGTTGATTACACGTTGTTTATGATTGTAGTAGATGGTTGTGCTCCATAAAGAGTGGGATTCTCTTGGTCACTGTACATACAGTACTGCTCTCCCACGGGCAGCTGACTGGAGCCATACGCAATATAAATAAACACCAGTCACATAGTGGACTTTGTATACAGGGAAAACTTACTGACCTCAGGGCAAATGCACCTACAAGAGCCACTTTGTTCCTCATCTTTTGGATTCATGGTTTGGCAAGCTTTTTTTCTCCCTGTTTTTTCTTTTAAGCATTATGAATGTGTTCATTGTAATGCAAATACATTTTAGTGTCATGTAATATAATTATATGTATGACATTATTAAATTATTATTGGTTATTATTATTATTAATAATAACAATAATAATAATAAACATTTTAATTATTGAATTATATTATAAATTCATATTTGTCCAATATTGACCAAATATTCCTAGTTTGAATTTTCAGTTGTTTTGATTTTTTGAATGTGTTTAACTGATTATTTGAAATTCTGTACGAGAAAAAAATTATGTAAATTAACAGATCATTTGTTAAACTAATTTGTTGTTTTTTTACAGGAATTAAGGTCATAAAATAAGATGTTCCAAATGAGACAATATCTTATTGCCCTTCTCCTGGTTGGAGCCGTGAAGTCACAGGTCAACCCAGGTGAGAGGAATGAAGCATAATTAATATAATTCACAAATCAAATGAGAAACAGCTTTTGATTCATAATATTATATAGTGCAAATTTATGTCAAGTAATTTTGTTATATAGCCTTTAGGAGAAGTTGGGTCAGCATCAGGTTCGCTGCAGTTAGCCTCATGCCAATGTGTGCCTTAAAAATTAATACAAGAGGGGAAAAAGACCTCCACACAAAAATACAGGCAAAAGCTCACAGATATTCAGAAATGTAGAATTGTGCAAAGGAAGCGCCAAGTGCAAAACGTTTTCGTAATAAAGAGAATTACAAGTGGAAATTACATCTGAAATCAAAGGATCTGATGATAAGACTTGGTCAGATGCCCTGTAAAAAAAAAAAGAAGAAGAAAAAAGTAAAATTTAAGGTAAAAAAAGAAAAAAAAAGAAACGGCAGCTGTTGTTCTCATAACTTTACTGTAAAAAATATATGTTAGCAGCATTTTAGGTTTTATGAAATTAATTTCTATTTACAGTAACAAAACACATATGTTTTATGAACTGATATACAGTAATGCTAATATGCCAACTGAGATACTAAAATATCCTTTTTTGTACTTTCATATTGCACTGACAACCACCCAAAAACAGGTGCAGAGTGTCGTACAAATACAAAAAAACCATCATGGTAACACACATGACACTAAAATAATGCAATAAATATTAAATAACAGCGTAAAATGTAACATAAAGCCCCAATGTACATAACAGATGACAAAAAGTGTAGCTGACAAGAAGCTTAGTTATTTCAATGAAAACCCATGTGAGCTGTCAAACAGGTTTTTCATCGCAAATTATAAGATGCTTTTTTCTTTTTCACTTCCAAAACTGTCAATTTAACAGTATCATAACATGAAGTGTCCCATTAGATCTATTACAGTTTTTCTCTGTATACACTAAGGGAAATCATCAGTAACAAATGAACGTCTTTTACTGTTAAAATGGTGATCACTTGAGCAGACAGCTGAAAACAGGCATGTCATTGACACTAGGTAGCATCAGAGAGGAAACTATGCTGGGGGTCCAGAGTCTGTTTCATCTGCCAAGGCTAACAAATCAAATTTAGAGAGATGGGAAGTATTAATTCACTGGGTGACTGAGTTTTCCCGTTTGTACTCCTCTACAGTGGAGTCTATTTATCCTTACGCTGCTGGAAAGTTACTGCCAGGGAAAGAAAATCGCAAAAAATGGAAAGACGCTTTTGTCTTTAAAAATGGTTGATTCCCAGAACATTCTGAGATTGATAGTTTATGGATTCTGTTTAGACTCTGTTTACAGAAAACAGAATCTAGAGAGAACGTTTCTATAATGTTAGGAATTGGAGAATGTTCTGTGTTTTCTGGTAAATATGTGACAAATAATAATGATGGATCATTCATCAACTTTGCAGCAACTGTTTTTCTACCTACTTTTTAAAGAGAAATAACTTCACGAAGGTGAGAATGTCCTGAGCATGTCCTGGAATGAACATAAAAGTCTCTCTGTTTCTGCTGAGGCCTCACGGATGGGGTTGAGTGGTATTTTGGGTATTTGCTTATGAGGTGTGGATTCCACCTATTCGCACAACCTCCCTGGAGCAGAAATACGGAGTCTTGCTCCTGCGGCACAATGCCACCTACTGTGTAGTGAAGCTTAGTCTGCTGTTTCAGTTTCTGGAGTGGTGGCAGCCTCATGCTTAAGCTCTAGGATACAAACACAGATTATCGGTTCAGTCCCAAGAACATAGAAACTGAGAACCTAGGATCATTTCACCTTCAAGGAATGTCTGCTATTACATTACTGTGGCAGTAATCTGTCTCTTATGCTCACCAAGGCTGAATTTATTTGATCAAAAAATACAGTAGTGTGAAATATTATTACCATTTAAAACTGTTTTCCATTTTAATGTAATCTATTCCTAAAGCTGAATTTTTCAGCATCATTACTCCAGTCTTCAGTGTCACATGATCCTTCAGATATCATTCTAGTATGCTGATTGCTGCTCAAGAAACATTTCTTAATATTATTATCAATGCTGACAGTTGTGTTGCTTAATACGTTTTGTGGAAGCCATGGATTTTTCTCTCTCTCTCTCAGAATTTTTCCCTGAAAATAAATCTTTTGTTACATCATAAATGTATTTGTTGTCACTTTTGGCCAGTTTAATGCATTCTTGATGAATAAAAGTATTAATTTCTTTCAAATTAAATACATAAATAAATACTTTTATTGACCCCAAACTTTTGAACGCTATAGTTTGCGTGTGTGTGTGTGTGTGTGTGTACTAAAATATTACACCAGACTTCTTAGTGTCTTTTTTTAACATCTTTTTATTTATTAT
Source organism: Sinocyclocheilus anshuiensis (assembly GCF_001515605.1). NCBI lineage: Eukaryota > Metazoa > Chordata > Actinopteri > Cypriniformes > Cyprinidae > Sinocyclocheilus > Sinocyclocheilus anshuiensis. Next base: position 2,147,171 of record NW_015560618.1, on the reverse strand, counting down.
TATTTTTTATTGCATCTTTTTATCATATGGTTTCATTTTTAATTGAGATATCCGGATTGATGTATCACCTTGTATCATCGTTTCTTTTATTTTATTTCAGAAATTAAAAACATGTTAATTATAACAATTATAGAAAATTATTGAAATTAATTCAAGTCATCATTATATGAATACATTTTGTATGTATTTTTGAATAAATTAATTGATCTGAACAAAACAAATTGTCATGTTATTGCTCCATTTGTTAAATGGCAAACGAGTAACATCCATAATCCTTACAATTTACAGACTCATTAACAGATAATGGATACTCTCACTTTTGTGTCAACGCACATAATTTTAATAAATGTCTGTGCCTGTGCAATATGTGTCATATAACCTTCCTAAATTTCTTCATGTGATAGCTGTGTGTAGGTACCCACTGGGGATGACTGGAGGCCAAATTCAGGATGAAGATATTTCTGCTTCCAGCCAGTGGTCAGAGTCCACCGCAGCTCGATATGGCAGGTACATCTAACACACTGATCACACAACTGATCCTATTATACTAATAATAGAACTGATTTTCTCCACCATATCCCTCTATTTTTCAGATTGGATTTTGATGATGGAGATGGAGCATGGTGTCCAGATGTCATGGCTGAACCAGACAATCTAAAAGAATTTCTGCAGATTGACCTTCGCACCCTCCATTTTGTCACTCTTGTTGGCACGCAGGGACGACACGCAGATGGGGTGGGCAATGAGTTTGCCCAGCGATACAAGGTTAAATACAGCCGGGACGGCACACGCTGGGTCTCCTGGTGTGACCGGCAAGGTCGACAGGTGAGATGATGGCAATGTTATTCTTCTCAGTTAAACTGAGACTGAGATCTTAGTTTTGATTTGTTGATAAGTTTCAATTCTGTCATCACTTTACCACCATCATGATGTTTCAAACCTGTGCGACTTTCTTTTCAAAAATGTTTCAGTTGATTTTCTTTCCATACAATGAAAGTCAATGAGACTCAATGTCATTTGGACCCCAGCATTCTTCAGAATCTCATCTTTTGTGTTATGCAGAAGAAAGAAAGTCAAACAGGTTTGTATTGAGCCCCTGAGGGGACAGGGTGATGGGGAAAGAAATGAGATCGGAGGAAAAATTATATTTCAGTGCTTTTGCACTCCCCCAAGAATCTTTGCGTTCACTCACAAAACTTTTGTGGTATAAATAATATGAGGTTGGAAGAAAAAGTTTCTCAAGAAAATGCAGTCATTTTGCAAGAGAACTCAAAAGTTTTGAGAATGACTGGAAAGTTTCTTGTGGCCATGCAATACTTTTTTCACATATCTGTCTCCATGTAGGGCCTCCGTTGGTTTTGAACTGACAGAACTTTCATTTTTGGGGGAACTTTACCTTTAGGCCTCTAAGAATGATGAGGATTGTGAAATGAGTTCATTGTTTGTGTGTTCTCGTCCTTATTCATCTTTTTAGATCATTGAAGGGAACAGTAACGCCTATGATGTTGTGCTTAAGGACCTGGAGCCTCCCATTATTGCTCGTTTTGTGCGTTTCATGCCTGTGACTGACCCCTCTATGATTGTGTGTATGAGGGTGGAGCTCTACGGCTGTGAATGGCTCGGTAAACTATAAAACATATTTCATGCAAGTGCTCAAATGCAGACTGTAGCATTAACAAACCTCAATGTGATAATAGTTACCTAAAATGTCTTTTTGCGTTGACATAGTGAAGTAGAATATGTTTCAAGCCTTTATGGGATTGATTCAGCCTCTTTAGGAATAGTCATTGAATCATTTACTCAGCCTTATGTCATTTCATTGACTTTGTTTCCTCCAGAATGTCAAGACGTTCAGTGAATAACAACTTAAATTTTGGTCTGTTTCCCACACAAAGCAATCGTATAACTCATGAGCTGTATGGACTAGCTTTATAATACTTTTATGGCAATGGCTAATTCAAACTAACTGTAAAAAAGGTCGATGGGAGGGAGATATTAAGTCGCTATAAAAAGCCAATAAATAAATAAATGATGCAAATAGTGTTAAATAATAAATAATAATAAATAAAAAATAATAAATGAATGGAAATATGAGGATAAATAAAATAAATAAATAAATGCGATCAAGATTTTATCTTGGCAGACAAAATAATAAATGAAAGGATAAATGCGGATAGATAGATAGATAGATAGATAGATAGATAGATGGTAGATAGATAGATAGATAGACCAGGGTAAAAGGTTATACGCCAAAATGCCATATCTTACTGTTAGATGGATAGATAGATGGATAGATAGATGGATAGATAGATAGATAGATAGATAGATAGATGATGGATGGATAGATGGATAGATGGATAGTTGATGGATAGATGGATAGATAGATAGATGGATAGATGATGGATAGATGGATAGATAGATGGATAGATAGATGGATAGATGAATAGATAGATGGATGGATAGATAGATGGATAGATGATGGATAGATAGATAGATAGATAGATAGAGAGATAGATAGATAGATAGATAGATAGATAGATAGATAGATAGATAGATTGATTGATTGATTGACTGATATATCATTTGTTTATGTCTTTATTCTTTTACACATCTGTATTTATTTGTTTCTGTATTTCCCACTGATATTTCCTCCAATAATATGATAATGATAATGTTTATCCCTATAAAGATAAATTATTTAAATAAAGCTATTTTTTGATAGCTTGAAAGCTGCAATCCCCATTATTTGTATTTGTATGGAAAGGAGTGAGCACATCATTATTCATATCGATTTGGTTCAAAATTTTCATTTTTGGGTGACTTTACCTCTCATCATTGCTGCAGATGGTCTTGTGTCCTACAGCGCCCCTGCTGGCCAGCAGATGTCTTTCAGAGGCCAACAAATCTACTTAAATGACACTGTGTATGATGGAGCCATTAGTTACAGGTAAAGCATCACTAAACACTAAAGTAAATATCACCACCTCATTCACTTAAATGAAACAACAAGGTTTTCTCCCAGCATGACAGAAGGCCTTGGACAGCTCACTGATGGAAGCTGGGGTTTAGATGACTTCACCAAAAGCCAGGTGTATGGGGTCTGGCCTGGCTATGACTATGTGGGCTGGATCAATGCTAGTTTCCCTGGTGGCTCGGTGGAGATGACATTTGAGTTTGACCGCGTCAGAAATTTCACGTCAATGAAGGTTCGTCTGAAATACATCTGTATCTACATGTCCCTTGTGAAAAAGAAGTGTGCTTAATTGTACTGAATGTGCACTTGTAGTGTTCCTCAAATCTTATATATTAAATAATATTAAATATATTCATTATATTAAAACTTAAATATTATATTATATTATATGTTATATTTAAAAAAATACTTGCATATTATATATATGGCATTGAATATATTATATAGACAGTTTTTAAAAAGTGATCTTTGTAATGTCAAATTAAATGATTTAAATCATTGTTTTAATAATCTTTTGTACATTTATTTTGATGTGTTAAAACTAAACGTGAAGTTCTTGATAATAGTGTAATATCAGTTTAATAATAATATAATATAATTTTAACTTAGTGTTCTTTATTATAACATTTAAAGTTATATTTTAAATGAACAAAATTGCAACTTCGTTACAAATTTGCATTTGCAAATATACTTAAATACACGACAAGTCTTAGTAAAAAGGACATTAAATTATATTTTTGTTTAACATAAATACTTGTCAGTATATTAGACAGTACATTTTAATTTCAAAAGACAATAGAAGCAATGAATTATATAGGTTCATACTTTATTTCCATAATATTTAAAAAAGTGCATTCAGTTGTAGGTCTACTACTTTTTTCACAAGGGGTAACATATATGCTATTATTATAATTATTAATTAATTATTTTGTATTGCTGCATAACCTTCTGTTTCAATAGGTCCACTGTAACAACATGTACACATGGGGAGTAAAAATGTTTCGACAGGCCGTTTGTTACTTCCGTACGAATTCAGACTGGGAGACCAATCCTGTGGTTTTCAAGCCGAAAGCAGACAACATCAGTCCAAGTGCTCGGTTTGTCACGGTTGCCCTTGGCAACCGCATGGCCAGCGCAATTAGGTGCCGTTTTGCATTCAATGACATCTGGATGATGTTCAGTGAAATTGCTTTCCAGTCAGGTAATAGTGGTTTAATCACGCTGCATGTTCTTTCTTTCATCTCCAGCGCTCCTTTTCTTATCTGTTCACCTTTTCATGATTCATTTTAGCATATTAATAGCTTACTAAAAATACAGTACCTCTGCAGTTCAAAATGCCTTTCACCCAAATTCACCTTTCAGATACAGCAGTGTACAACACCTCTCTTGTTCCTCGTAAACGTAATCAAACTCCAGGGATTCACTCAGGTAAATGTTATATTTATTTTAGATACAATACAGAATTCTTTGTGAATAATTATCTGCTCTCACACAGTGCCATTTGGTTGCGATTTTACGATTTTACAGTATAAATTTGCAGGCAACAGTGCCGCCTGTTGTTCATTACTTCATGCAGTGGCCTTATGAATTTCACAGTTAGACACATAAAATATATTTGTATAGATTGGAATGGCTTTTAGAGTTTTATGAAAAATAATAATTTAAAGATTTTTGTAATTATGCTGCAACATAATAAAATGTAAAAAAATAAATAAAAATGGGGTGTGAATATTTTCACTATATGAATGGGAGAAATCATAACTCTCATTATGGTGACTGCAGTCCCATCAACAGTTAAAAGTGCCAGTCGCTTTTTTGATAGAAGCATCGCACTGCTCAATATTGCATTGAAAGGATGTAATTTCACAGAAAACATAAACAAGATTTTGATTCTGTAAAACATAAAAATATTGTATTGTATTTCCTACTCTGAACTTTCGGCAGGTGATGATCCCACCCACAAAATCGATGACAGCAGCACAAGGATCCTGATAGGCTGCTTGGTGGCCATTATTGTCATTCTGTTGGCCATCATAATAATCATACTGTGGCGACAGGTCTGGCAGAAGATGATTGAGAAGGTAAGATTATTACCTTCAACATCAACTTCAGAGACAACAATCATCAACTCGAGTTTGAAGCCTGCACTTCTGTAAAATGACTATTGGAAATCTTGTGCAATAGAAAGCTGTACAATTGCATTGGTAACTGGCTAATTTAAAGTTTTTTTTTATGTTTTATTTTCAGATAAAGTTTATTTTATATCAAGTAACACACGTTTTTTTAATGGTTTTAGTTTTTGTTAACTATAATAACCCTGCTGTCAGTTTGTGTTTATCAATGTAGCATGTTATGTATCACATTTTGCTGAAGGCCTCTCAGCGTATGTTGAGCTGACCACGCGTCTGTCTGTTCAGAGAGAGGCCTTCACCCACCGTCACTCCTCTCTGTCCAGCGATGTTGAGTCCAATTCCACATATGAACGAATTTTCCCCATGGGATCTGACTATCAGGAACCATCACTACTTTTACGGAAACTACCAGAATTCCAGGCTACGGAAAACCTTGGTAGGGCTGCTCAATATTTACTCATCCTCATGTCATTCCAAACCCAGTTTACAGGAGTTTATAGTAGCTTAGTCTGTCTGGAGAAAATAACACCAAAACAGCCATATGAAATAGCTCTTTGATGAACAGCCTGAAATTAAGGGCATTATTCACTGACAATCTTTTCATCTGCTATAACTTTCATTTCAAATATGTCTCCTTTCAATGTATCATGTGACATTGGATATCAAAGTGGACTTCTGTTTTTCTCAATCCTGTCACCATATTGGTTTTAAAAACTGTCATTGAAGAAGATTATCAATGAATAACAACTTAAATTGTTGCCTCTTTGTCACACAAAGCTATATAAAGAGTTGAAGTATGGACTAGTTTTATGCAAACAGCTCGGATAAGATTCTTGAAAAATTGCACTGTTTGAAGTCAGCAAGATTTTTATTTATTGGAAAGAAATGCATAATTTAAGCAAGAACGTATAAAGTTACAGTAAAGACACTCAAAAAGATTTCTATTTCAAATAAATACTCCTATTTAACTTTCAGTTCATCAGAATCCTGAAAAAAGCTTCAGTTTCCACAACTTCAACACTGATAACAGATTGTTTCTTGAGCACCAAATCAGTGAATTCAAATGATTTCTGATCATGTGATACTGAAGACTAAAGAAAATTCAGCTTTACAATTGGTCACGGAATGCTCTTGAGGCAATATTGAAGATCCAACAGCAACTTTATTATGGTTTCAAAACAGTAATCCACATCAAGGCAAAAAGGCAAGAAAACATCGCACAAGGTTATCCACAAACACAGAACCAGCAAACTCGAAAGTAACAGAAGCAATACTGCAGTAACCACACAAGACACAAGTAGAGTAGGCTCAGGAATGGACTCCTGGACTGGAATGAGCTCAGGAGTGAACTCAAATTTGAGTGGGCTCTGGAGCGGACTCATAGATGGGAGTGAACTCTGGAATGAACTCGTAGACTTAAGTGAGCTCAGGAGTGGATTCATAAACTGGAGCAGGCTCAGGAGTGAACTCGTAGACCTGAGCGGACTCATAAACCAGAGCGAGCTCTGGAATGAACTCGTAGACTTGAGTGAGCTCAGGAGCAGATTCATATGCCTTGTCCAAATACCCACACTTGCGGTCTTGGCCACTTGAGCGCGACAGAAAGTAAGTGCGCAAGACTGTCCCAGGTCTTAAAAACGCCAAAGTGCAGTGCCCTTAACGCACACTAAACCCACACTATCTCAAATACCGCTCCGGAGCGCTATTCGATGCTTAGTGTATCCCATCATGCATCATGTTCTGGAAATAAATCGTGAGACTTTTTGCCGATATCGCTCGTGAGACTTTTTGCCGAGATCTCACGAGAGGTCACGGAAACCTTTGCAATGCAAGTTAAATATTAATATAATAATTAGATATTACATATAATTTGGTAGAAAAACAGTGTTTTTACGTTTTATTGGTGCAAATACGAGTAGTGGTGATATTTATTTTCTACAAAATTTGCAACTGCTTTTTATCACTTAATTAGAAGCACCACAAATTAAAATTATGTCATGTTATAGGGACTACTGAACAGACATTTAGAAGTTGATTTTAAAATGCAAAGTATTTAAAATGAAAATTAAACTATGTAAACACTTGCATTTTTACAACACTATAAGTGTGTCCCATCAGGTAATGAAAAGTTCACCACACACTTGCGGTCTTCATCCTCACTTGAACACTTGAGCCAAATACAGTAAATACGTCACATATGTTGTCAAGTGGTCAAGTGCAAAGACCGCAAGTGTGGGTATTTGGACAAGACAATAGACTGGAGCAGGTTCTGGAGTGGACTCTGAGGGCTCCTGGACTGGAGCGGGCTCTGGATTGGATTCATGGAATGGAATGGTCTCTGTGACAACCAGTACTGAGGCCCTTAAGATACCAGCTGCGGGAACGATTCACGATGACCGGGAACACAGGAGTGGCATCCGCGACGGCTGAAGACGGTGGCATGACATTCATTTGGGGCAGTCGTGGCCTAATGGATAGAGAGTCGGACTTGTAACCCGAAGGTCACGGGTTCGAGTCTCAGGTCCGGCAGGGAATGTTGGTGGGGGGGAGTGAATAACCAGCGCTCTCTTCACCTTCAATACCACGACTGAGGTGAGACCCTTGAGCAAGACACCGAACCCCTAACTGGTCCCCGGGCACCGCAGCATTGGCTGCCCACTGCTCTGGGTGTGTGTTCACGGTGTGTGTGTGTGTGTGTGTGTGTGTGTGTGTGTGTGTGTGTGTGCACTTAGATGTGTTAAATGCAGAGCACAAATTCCAAGTATGGGACACCATACTTAGCCACACTTCACTTCAGCTGGCTAGAGCCTCTGGCATGGCGGCCATCTTGTGAAGGAACTCTGGGTTGGTGGCCAACCTATGAAGGGACTCTGGAACAGCCTCCTCAAGAGCAGACTCTGGAACTACTTCTTCTGGGGCAGGTTCTGAATGATCTGGTGTTACACACTGGCTATGAAGACGGAGAAATCTGACGAAAGTCCAGGAACCTAAGTCCCTCCATCTCCCACTGGGGCAGAGGGTCATCCAGGCAGACATTAAAAAGATCCTTGAGCGCTGCCTCATTATACTCCAGCCCCAAAGCAAAAGCCCAAAAGGCTTCTACCTGCAACCCCTGCAAAAGCCCAAAAGTCCTCTACCTGCAACCCCTGCTGTCGAACCATCAAGGCCCGATGTCGAGCTATCTGCTCCCTCTTAGCGGCAGGAGGAGAAACCCAGATATCCATACTCCAAAATGATTCAGAATTGCTGGATCTTGAAATGGCTGCAGTATTCTGTCACGGAATGCTCTTGAGGTAACATTGAAGATCCAATAGCAACTTTATTAACTGGCATAAAGTTGAACGTTTGATATTCGCAAATTTAGGGGCCGTCTCTAAAGTTGCATGTGATATTGGTATACACTTTTCTAACATCAATAGCATTTGAGGAGAATGACTTAGTCATAAAAACAACTGTAAACTGTTCATCTAGGTGTCAACTATAATGCACACCTTTTACATTTTTCATATTTATTAAAATAAACTGTAAATCATATGTACAAATTGCAAATTTTCACTACCGAATGGGCTCAAATGCAAAATATGCCATAATTTAATGCTGAATAGCATTTGAACAGAATGACTTAGTCATACAACAAACTGTAAACTGTTCATCTAGGTGTCAACTATAATGCACATCTTTTACATTTTTTATATTTATTCAAATAAACTGTACATAATTTGTTAAAAAAATCGATTTTTTCAGTACCGAATGGGCTCAAATGCAAATTTTAAGCTCAATAGCATTTGAGGAGAATGACTTGCAGTCATAAAACAAACTGTAAACTATTCATCTAGGTGTCAAGTATAATGCACACCTTTTACATTTTTTATATTTATTAAAATAAACACTAAATCATATGTAAAAATGCTATTTTTGATGTGAAAATCGGGTGTGAAAAAGTGGCATATTTTACATATGATTTACAGTTTATTTTAACAAATATCAAAAATGTAAAAGGTGTGCATTATAGTTGACACCCAGATGAACAGTTTACAGTTGCTTTTATGACTGTAAGTCATTTTCCTCAAATGCTATTGAAGTTAGAAAAGTGTATACCAATATCGCATGCAACTTTAGAGAAGGTCCCTACATTTGCAAATATTGAACGTGCAACGTCAAGTCAACTTTATGCCAGTACTTTACTATAGTCCCAAAACAGTAATCCACAGCAAGGCAAAAAAGCAGAAAACATTTCACAAACACAAAAACAAAGTAACAAAATCAATACTGCAGCAACCAATGACACAGACCGCAGGGTATAAATACAGGTGAGCTGAGTAGCTCAAATCACACACAGCTGAGAGTAATGGACCAATAATCAGAGCAAGGGATGATGGGAACTGAAGTCCACAAGCACTGGGCAATGATCTGGGAGGAGTGCCCTCTGGTGGCTGTCATGGGCACTCCAGCAGATGACTGTGACACTATCAGATGAATAAATTACATAAAAAAAAAAAAAACTGAAATAGAAAAGTTATTTTAAATTGTAATAATATTACTGTTTTTACTGTATTTTTTATCAAATAAATGCTGTCTTGGTAAACATAAGAGACATTTAAAACTCTTATCAGCCCAGTGATGTATCCTTCTGTATTTCCCAAGTAAATGCATATTAACAAAAAATAACTGAAATGAACTTTAGAATGACATGATGACAGAATTTTGATTTTTTGTGTGAACTATACCTTTAACAACATAACATATCTATGTTAATATGGTTGTGTTACAGCAATGATCGATGCCCCTTCCGAACCCTCTACGACCCACCCTACAGATGAGGCCCCACACTACGCAGAGGCAGATATCGTGAGCCAGCAGGAAGCCGCTGGTGCCCACAGTTACCGCGTCACAGTGGTCAACATGCCCTTATCTCCGGGAAGAGACGGAGCTCTGGAGGAGTTTCCGAGGGAGAGACTGACTTTCAAAGAGAAACTTGGAGAAGGACAGTTTGGAGAAGTCAGTGAACAATTCTCTTAACTAAAAAAAAAGTTATTCTTGTTCAAGTTATTTGTTATACGTGTTCATTCCTGCCGCAGGTTCATCTGTGTGAAGCTGAGGGAATGCAGGAGTTCATGAAGGACCATTGTGGCGACATCAGCGATGAGCCAATGCTCGTAGCAGTCAAGACACTAAGAGAGGATGCAAACAAAAATGCAAGGTAACACACAGGTGCAGGTGTCCCGCAATCGATGTTACGTGCCTGTTGTTGCTGAGAAGCACTGCTTTTTGCTTTACAGATGCTGTCCAGCCATTTTAGGACAATTTACATTTTCCTCAAGGAAATCTACATTTTCAGGAACGACTTCTTGAAAGAGATCAGGATCATCTCACGATTAAGAGACCCGAACATCATTCGCCTGTTGGCGGTGTGCGTTGAGAGCGATCCGCTGTGCATGATCACGGAGTACATGGAAAACGGAGACCTCAATCAGTTCCTGTCCCGCCATGAGCTGCAGGAAGAAGGAGTTCTGGCTGGCAACTCATCTACCATCAGGTATATCACAATGAAAAAAATAAAAGATACTTTGGAACAACTTAAAGGGGTCATATGATGCTTTTTTAAAGATCATTATTTTGTGTATTTGGTGTAACAGAATATGTTGACATGCTTTAATGTTCAAAAAACACATTATTTTTCAAAT
>NW_015560618.1:2122680-2136361 GCF_001515605.1 Sinocyclocheilus anshuiensis | reverse complement strand
ATCTTAAAGATTCCTAAATGCATCTACTTTCGGAAGGCCAAATAAAGTGCTTTTGCTTTCGCATTGAAACACACAGCGTCTCCCTGACATGGCTGCATCAACACTAACTGCGGTTACTGAAACCAAGCCTTCTTTCTTTGCGTGTACATTTGGGCAGGCATTATGCAAATATTTCCACATAGTGAGGTAGATATGTGGGGGCGTGTTAGAACGAGCCGTTTTAGGGGGGCGTGGCAGAGTCTTAACTTTGATAAAGAATATCTCTTTGGTTTTGAGACTTTAGTCTTTGCAACTTCAGGGATCTTATCTATTCACAATCAGCTTGTAACACTCCAAAGAGAAAGGAAAACTTGAAATCGCATCATATGACCCCTTTAAAAAAAAAATAATAATAATAATTTGATATAGCCAAATTTATTGTTTTTCTTAAATTATATTTATGGTTTGATTCAAACATTAAATTAACTAATTTCTTTCATACAAAGTAGTTTATTTGATGTTTATTATTATATTATTATTATTATAAAAATAATAAATATACTGTATTTTCTTTAGACTCAAGCCAAAATGTTACTTAATGTATAATATTTTGGGGGCTTTTTAACACTTAATGTCATCTTAAACAAACGCTAAATTAGCAATAATATGAGAGTAGAATTTGTAAAAAATAAATATAGATAATTCATTTATATTAATGCAATATAGCAGGGTCAAAAATTAACTTATTTTTTGCCCCCTGGAATTGATTTCTTTAGACTCAAGCCAAAATGTTACTTAATGTGTAATATTTTTGGGGCTTTTTAAAACTTAACGTCACCTTAAACAAAAGCTAAATTAGCAATAATATGAGAGTAGAATTTGTAAAAATAAATATAGAAAATTCCTTTATATTAATACAATATAGCAGGGTCAGAAATTAACTTAATTTTGCCCCTGGAATTGATATCCAGTGTCATTTTTTTACATTTGTGAGGACAGTTTTTATCACCGCCTTAATAATGTGTTGTCTTTAATGTCAGATTTAACCACCTACTTCAATCAATCAAAATACTTTATGACAATAACAATTGACTGTTTAAAACTGTATCTAAATTATACGTTTAAAAAAATAGGAGCTAATATGGCTGCAATATTATGACAAAAATCGTCAATTATTGCTCTTGATGTTGTAATAATGATTATTAATGTCGATTAATATAATACATATAAAACATTTTTGCTTTTTGTGTCTGTGTTTTGGGGAAACGGCTCTTCATATATTCTGGCTCTGGCTTCACAGACAAACATGTTGTTCCGTGATGTTAGTCTAGTCTAGTGCAAAAACTCCGTCATAATCACTCAAGCTATGAAATGAATCTTTCATTTACATCTTATTGGCACTGTGTTGTTTATGATGAGGGAATTCACAAGCTATTAAATCAATGAGCGTGCACTCTCAACAACAACTCCGGAGTTTTCAGCACTGACTAATCCAATCGTCTCTGATTGGCCATTGCATTCCTAAGATCAACAGAAATGCGCGTGATTGGTCATAAGGCTTAAAGGGATAATTCACCCAAAAATGAAAATTTGATGTTTATCTGCTTACCCCCAGGGCATCCAAGATGTAGGTGACTTTGTTTCTTCAGTAGAACACAAAAGAAGATTTTTAACACAAACCGTTGCAGTCTGTCAGTCTTATAATGGAGGTGAATGGGAATCACTGCTTTGAGAGTCAAAAAAACATAAACAAACAAAACCAAATTAAACCCTGCGTCTCGTGACGATACATTGATGTGTAAAGACACGAAACGATCACCAGCCGTTGCAGTCTATCAGTCGTATAATGCATGGCAATGGTAACAAAATCTATGAGAGTAAAAAAAAACATGCACAGACAAATCCAAATTAAATCCTGCGACTCGTGACGACACATTGATGTCCTAAGACACGAAACAATCAGTTTGTGCCAGAAACCGAACAGTATTTATATCATTTTTTACCTCTAATATACCACTATGTCTAACTGTCTTTGGGCGCGCGGGCGGCATCTGGTGCGTGAGGTGTGTACGCGGCACGCTCTGGCATAGTTTACGTTAATGGGTGTGTTGGTTGGAGTTAAAAATCATCTTTTGTGTTCTACTGAAGAAACAAAGTCACCTACATCTTGGATGCCCTGGGGGTAAGCAGATAAACATCAAATTTTCATTTTTGGGTGAACTATCCCTTTAACACTGCAAAAAAAAAAAAAAGTGTGAAAGGAATTTGCTGCAGTGTGAGTGAATCAAAATGTAATTCCACAAATAGATACTTTTCATTAATTTTCACAATTCTTTTTTAACGCAACAGCCGAAATCAATTGTTTAATTGTGTAGGGGCACTTTTTGCCCCATTTATCTTGAATTTGTGGGGCATTTTTGTTCATTTTGGTAGCATTTTTGCCCAAGCCCCCATTAATTTCCAACCCTGCAATATAGTGCGTCCTATTTTCTATTACTCTTTTTTTTTAAAGTATGATGTCTTACATCATATGCATCATCTTTATAATAATAATAAATGTCCTCTTTTCTGTTAAGAAAAAAAACACAGAAAAATGAATTAATCCCACAATAATTTCTGCAGTCTGTAAACTAGCCAGTATGCGTTCTGCAAATCAACACTCTTTTCTATGGGGAGTGTTATCTGCTTTTACACAAACTGCACAAATCAGGTTTAAAGAGGAAACCTTGATTTTTGCTTAGAGACCAATAAAACAAATGCAGACGCTCCACTCAAAAGTTTGTTTCTTTGACTTTAGTGCTATATTCAGCGTCTCCTAAAGCTATATGAAAGTTTTGTTTAATGAACAGACCAAACTTTAGGATAAAATATTGTAAATGCATTTTTTTTTCTCTGCAGCTACAGAACACTGATCCGCATGGCCTCTCAGATTTCCTCGGGAATGAAGTATCTGTCCTCCCTGCATTTTGTTCACCGTGATCTCGCTACACGCAACTGTTTAGTGGGCACAAATAACACCATCAAGATCGCCGACTTCGGCATGAGCCGCAACCTGTATCGTGGGGATTACTACCGCATACAGGGACGAGCAGTGCTCCCCATCCGCTGGATGTCCTGGGAAAGCATCCTACTGGTATGTCTTTCTGGAGTCAAATTTGTGGGGCCACAAACTCACATGCTGCTCTATCATTTTGACCATCTGTGTTTCTACAGGGCAAGTTCACCATGGCCAGTGACGTGTGGGCATTCGGAGTGACCCTGTGGGAGATTCTGACCCTGTGTAAAGAGCAGCCGTATGCCCAGTTCACAGATGAACAGGTGATCGAAAACACGGGCGAGTTTTTTAGAGACCAAAACAAACAGGTGAGACTTGAGCATGCAACAATTATAACCTTCATCTATGACAACATTTTTACTTTTCAAACCGTACAAGATCTAGGAAATCACCAGAGACCTCCAGAATAAAAAAAAATCTCAGTAACACTACTTATTTAATAACAATATTCCTTCTTTAATGCTTAAATATGTCATTTTACACTTTATTAGATTTTAATGTTAATTTATGTACTAAATATTTTTTATTTGTGCATTGTAAATGACTAGCTCAAGAACATGTTAATTTAATTAACATTTTAATGGTTTATGTACTTATGAACTTTTTACCATCAACCTGCCATGGACTACAGATTAAAATGAGCCTGTATGGCTAAATCTGGCACATTAACGTGATGGTCTTAAGTAGTCATGTTAATTGTGCATTGTCCCTTTTAAACTAAAAATGGGAAAGAAAAAAAATATATTTGAATTGATTATTGTTTTTTAGTTTAATATTTAATATATTTTGTATTTTATTGTTAATTAACTATGTTAATTTAAATGCAATTTTATTATTACTTTTAGTATTTAGATATAAATATACAATTATTTTTTATATTTTTTAACATTTACATTTGATTACTGTTTGAAAAAGAGTATTTCTGCAGTACTTCAGTGTATTTTTTTAATTCTTGGACTGACATATTTATGCTTTGTTTTCTCCTTGTGCCTAAGAATAGCTGGCACTGTAAGGCGAGTCAGGAAAAATCCATGTAATAACTTGGAAAAAACTAAAGGTGTCAGTGCTGAGCTGTATTTTGAACCCCTCAGGTCTATCTGCCGAAGCCGCACTGCTGTCCTGATTCAGTGCACAGCCTCATGCTCAGCTGCTGGAAGAGAAATGCCAAAGAAAGACCCACGTTCCTGGAGATCCACAGCACCCTGATGGAATACCGTGACTAATTGAAAATGTAGCTTTTCCCCACACACATTCAGCAATTCCCAGACATGTAAGGGAAGCTCAGCTAAATGTAATAGCAATATCCTTCTTTTTCAGTGTAGATTAAAAATAAGAAAATCATAAATGTTGACCTATATAAATATGAAATATTATGTTCTAAAAATTAAATGGATGTTATTTTGTTATTATTTTTTGTTCAATATACTCTCTTTTCCTTTTGTATGTACAGTAATGTACTTTCTGTTCATTTTGCTGTTGTTGTCACTGTTTATTAAATATACATAATTGCTGACTTATTGGAGCAAAATGATTCTTTGGGGAAAAGAATAATCTTATTGCCTTTTGAAATATTTGTGTCTTTATGTTGATAAATCTTGAAGGGAATCTGGGAAGTGTCAAAGTACACTGGAATATGTTGGAAACTATTTACATGTCTCATGTCATTTGATCTTTTTACCAATATTTAACTCACATCACAAGTCAGCAAAATATATAACACTGTTCTAGTGGTTTTTGGATATTTTAATAAAAACATCTTACATATTGTGCCTTTAAGTATAATGAATGAATGAGTGCATAAATAAAATTATACATATATGCATACATACCAACATACATACAAAAGTTTTAACACACAAAACTGAGAAATAGGTGGGTGAAAAACAGACACTAGCACTGCTTTGTGGATTGAGCCTTCAGCCTTAGACTCTATTGAGAAACATGTCACTCTGTCAATGATAACGACACGACTTCAAATGCATATTTGTGCGACGAGAAACGTTTTGCCTTTAGGCCTGTTGGGTTAAGAATAGCCTGCCCTTGATTTCACATGTCTATAATTCACAGTAATTATTTTAAGAGGCACGAGCGGTCACACCGCGAGCTGGAAAACATCCTCTGTGGTGACGCGCCCGTGACGTCATTCTCCGATAATGATGGCGGCTGCTGGAGCCTCATCCTCAGATATCAGTCAGAGAAAACCTCTGTCAAGAGCTCCTTCAGCCCTCTAAACCACCGCTGCCAGCGTCCCACAGCACTTGAAAAAACACCTGAAGGGATAATGAGAAACACCGGGGACGGCTGTTTGAAAATATCGCAATATTTGCCCTGAATATGTATGTCGCGGAGCAGCGGAAAACAGCCGTTAATCTGAGGGTGATTTCACAGCTCGCGATGATTCACTGGTAATTTTCCAGCAGCGCGAGACTCTCCTCGGACAAAAAGCACCCCGAAATATTCGAAAAAATGAAGTTTACCGAGCACCTGTCTGCCCACATCACCCCGGAGTGGAGGAAACAATACATTCAATATGAGGTAAGAGCCGAAGAAAAGCAACCTTGAGCTATTTTACCTCAGACAGCTTCCATTCAGCTCACGAAACCGGTCTAAAGCCAGTCATCTGTCGTTATACTGTAGTCTTTGAACGAAAGACATCTGTATTTATGTGATTTAATGTCTGTCATATCTGTTCAGGGTTAGTCTGTAACTGAAAGCTAACAGCTGATAGCTTTAAAGCTAGTGTGAGTCTATCGTATATGAACGTCAGGGATGCAGGTGAATCAGTCCAGATGTTTCGAAGCTGCTCACGATCAGCTTTGTTAATATGTTTACTAAATAAAAATTCTAAACCTATAAGAAGACTAAATTAAAATGTCAAATTCAACATATATATGTAACTCAAATGAGAGTACCTGCTTTTCCACTAAATTCCAGGATGCAGTTTAGAGAACACAAATCTCTAAACAGTCAGTTTGGATATTAAATTCTGATTCATATCTCGAATACAAATAGTGTATCCTTAATTTTAGGATTTAGGAGTAAGAAAACTTCATATTTGAGAATTTACAGGGCGAACAAAATCATCAGGCTAATAGCAATGACCAAAATCAAGCACACTCATTTTTTCATCTCTACTTATTGCTTACATAGAACATTTAGGAGTGGCAGCGTGATAAAATTGTATTATTTTCCCCCACATTGCCATGTAGTCGTTATCTGCATTGTTTTTCAGGTCTGTAATTACCTATAGGGGTCATTCCTTCAAAACAAACATATATGGTGGTGATACAGAGCTTCAAAAAGCAGTGCTTATCAGGCTACATAATTGCATTATTTCACGTGAGCGCGTACGAGGCAGTTTTCTTTGTCTTCGACACTGGACTGGGTTAGAGTTGACAGGGCTTTAGTGTACTGCAGCTCCTTCAGGGTTTAGTGGCCTACACATAATGAGATTATTGCCTTCCCCTTGAACACTTGCTAATTAATTAGTCATCATCTCTTTTTGAGAGTAGTACACAGCGGATTGTGTTTGTAAGGGATTGCTGAATCCAATATAAATGATAGCAGAAAATAAACCGGTGACGGATTTGCTTTCTCTGTCACACTTAGGCTTTATAATTCCCTCTCACCTGCCTTGAGGAGAGATCAGTTCTGATCTCGAGGAGAATTTTTTTTCCACTCTATTTGGTAGCACATTTATTTTTGCCCGCTATGACTGGGCACTATGAATGTGTTGATTTGTTATGTTCTGTGACCTTTCTTTTGTGTCACACAGTCTTGACAAAGCTGATGTCTGCTTATTTAGAGATATGAGCGTTTCTGCTGATTTTTGTGTTCTGAGTGGGCTATCACATGATTCCTGACGCTCGGAAAGAGAAGAAAAATGTTTACTGTTTCAAAAAAGCATGCTGAAGTCAAGACTAAAGGCAGGGCTGCCTCAAAGTTTAAGACCTTTTTCTTAGTCATGGAAATGTGGTGTATGCTGGCCTGGGTGTAGAACTGTGCAGGCCTGCTGGTAGAACAAGTAAACATCCCTGATGCAGCTGTCAAGGCCACAGTCCGTCTGAGCTCATGTTTTCTTACAGGATTCTGTTTTTGCAACAGGCTTCTTCAGAATCTGCGTTGTACTGTATACTGCAGAACTGCGATGATGATTTTGTCATCACTTGTTGGACATCATTGTTTTTTGCGATATTTGACCAGTCAAAGCATTCTATAGTTGTTTTGTTCCAGCTCCACTCTTGGTATTTCATTTTCTTTTCTTCACTTAGGATGTGTTTGCACTTGTAGTTTGGTTCTTTTGGTCCGGACAAAAAATTAAATCATACATTTAGTCCTGATTCGCTTAGCATTCACACTGTCACTTTTAACACCTATCCTAAAAATAGGACACTGAAGGCACAAGGATACGTCACAACCTATTTGGACAGCTTTTATGACATACAGTATATTTTGCAAGCTTGCTGGTCATCCAAAACTGTTGCTGAAGAGCGTGATTAGCTGGATTATATGTGATTAGGGCTGTAGGTAAACTCTGCAGGACAGCGGGTCTCCAGGAGCAGATTTGATGATGTTTTTGTTTTTTTTATGTGATATCATGTCCTGTTTTTGGTGCATTACATTTTATATCTTTGGTCCGCCGCTTAGCATCAATATTTCAGTTGAACTGACTCACAGTTTGACTACCCTTTTCAGCGGGTCTCTGTTGGCTTGTTTGATGTGCACTAAAGTTCAGATGGCAGCATTCACACTTATTCAGATGAACCGCACTAACGGAGTTCATTTTAATAATTTTAATTTTGACCCAATAATTAATTTCAATTAAATAATTCATTTTAATTTTGACCCAAACCTGCCAAGTGTCTTGAAATAAAAAGTGTCACAATTTACATGCTTGCTTATGCACTATTCTGTGCCATTTTGTAGTAAAAGAAAGTAGTATTCATACTGAAGATTCCATAAAAGAACAAGTGCACTTTAAATACCCAGATGATGCACTTAATTAACTTAAAAATAAAAATAGATATTTATTTTTATATCACAATCTTCCATCATCTGGAAGAGGACAAAGAGTGTATTGCCCATCTTTAGATTTTTCTATGTGAAAGGAATGAAAATATTTGTTACATGAGATGTTTGGTTTCTTTTGTTTTTTTCTTTGTGATGATATTTTACGCTGACATTTAATAGCATTTAGCATTAAAATGCTTTTAATCTGGAGCCGTTTCAGAGTGATCTTGGAGTGAGAGAAAACTCTGACATTTCACACATGCTCTGATTACAATGCTGTAGTTCAGGAGTAGCGTTAAGTTTCATGCTGAGGTCCGTGACAAATACTGTGCTGAACATGGAGGAAATCCCACTGTAAGGAATTTCAGTGTGGTTCTATACTTAAAATTATTCACATTTAATCTCTTTTAACTTTTTATTCAAACAACATTTCATAAAAATACTCAGTGCAGTAATAATACAGAGAACCGTCTATGAATATGAGTTTAATGTAGCCCAGCTTGTCTAATTTTATTATTCTTTATTTTATTGGCTCTGTTTAATATGGAGGTCAGGTGATTTTTTTTTTTCATGGGTTGTGTTCTCTTTCTCTGTGATGTAACAGTGAGGCATGATAACTGATAGAGGGCAAGCAAAATATTGATGGGTTGTTATTGATTTGAGTTCCACAGGCAAAGTTCCTGCCTCTCTCACTCCTCAGTGCTTCTCCACTGGATGTGTATGACCTTTCACCTAGTGTGATGCATAAAAGCGAGTAAAATACCCCTCTTTCCACAATATCATTGCAGTTTTTCATTTTAAATTAAATCTTAATATTAATGCAAAGCATGCAACCGAATAAAGCAAATTTTGTCATAGTAAGTTAACATGTTTTTAAAATAGCCTTATACGTTTTCTGGTGATTATGCACTTTTGTGCTAAGATGTGGCTAGACGCATGTCATAATTACTAGTGGTGCACCAATCAGGAAATTTGACGCTGACACCGCAATGACAGCTCAGCCCCATGCTACTTTTATAAGCTATATGTAAAAAAAAAAAAAAAATGCATGGTATTAACATTTTGTGAAATATGACTATTTATACATATGTAGAAAACTGTTATGAATAGTTTTGTTGTCACTGCCAAAGACCATGAGTGATAGCAAAAACCAGAGATACAATGTAAATAAGGGATTCATCATGTAGTGTAGAAGGCTACATTTATTATAATAGGAGTTTTCGTGAGAAAACAGAAATCGCTGAGCTCATTCTTTGCTCACTTTGGTCGCTTTCTGCATGTCATCTATTCTGAATATTATATTTTTCATGCTGGTAAGAGCCCAGCATCCACAAAGACACTGCATCGTTTTCTGTGTTATAACCACATCTGAATGCAGTTGTGAATCCCCTAAATTATAGTTCCATATAACACCATGAGTCACTCCTAAAATTGCGACAATTAACAGTGATAACAATGGCAACGTCACTGTCTTGATTTGACGCATAAAATGGCAATAAACTTATTCACAAATGGTTCTCAGTTTGTGTTGGATTTGTAGCTACGTGAAGAATATGACATGACATTTCCCAATTTTTTTGCACTCATTTTTTTTTTTTTTATTAAAATTATATTTCTAATTTCTGTCGGTAAGTTTTAATTCTGTTAACCAACATTAATAATAGTGATTACAATATCAAGGGAAATAATCAACAATTATGTTTTTTTTTTTTAATGATTGTGCAGTTTCTTTTTTTTCTCAGCCTCTATCTGTGCAGTGATTATTCTTGAAAATGGGCACATTACAATTCACACACATTTAATATATATATATATATATTTTTTTTTATTTGATTTTATTTATTTTTTATTTTTTTATACGCATTTAGTAGGGTTGCACCGATATATCGGCCGATTTTTTTATTATTTTAAAGCCATCGGCATATCGGAAATAGCATGAAAAGGGCAGATACCGATGGTTTATTAATTAACTGCATGGAGACAATGAGTTGCATGTCTGTTGCATAATTCAAAATTTTTCTCTCTGCAAAATAATTAAATACTTGCCAAAACAAAAAATCTGTACAAAATATAGTTTGTCAGACAGCATAGTATGACCTATGCAAATGTGATGCTGACGCATCCAACCAGTGAAACGCTCGCGCTCAGCTGTAAATTCATCATAGGTAACGTTAAGTCGCAATGGAAATGCCCTGGAGTTAGTTTATCTGAGGATATGTCACGAACTGCCAATTAAGCATTAGGCCTACATTTAAGTGAAAATGAATGGCAGGTAATATGCAGCTTTTTGTGTGTTTGAAACCAGAAAAAATGGCAGGATCGTGTAGAACACGGATTCACACAAGTTCACATCACGCTCCTGCAGCGTTTCTGTAAACAGAGAAAATGGAATAAAACTATATATGCTACATAAAAAGGAATATATAGGCCTATACACGAAATATATTTCACTTAAATCATTAACAGATTAACAAAACGAAAGCAAAAAATTGTGCTGAGTTTGGATCATTGTAACGCGCGCTCCGAAGTTCATGGAAAGGAAAGCCATTTTCTTTATTTTGCAAAAGCTTTACAGTTTTGAATCGCGACTCACACGCACATACAACATATTTTTGCTAACTTGACATTGCAGCCTGTTCATTATGAAAATAAAATAGTTAAAGATACATAAAATGTTACACAGCTCAATTTAAATAGTCCGTAGTACAGTCTCTGCCGTTCAGCCTAACCACCGCCTCCAGATACGTCGTGAATATAGAACATTTGGATTTGTGCAGAATGAGAGAGGTAGGCTTCAGTTTCGTTTTTAAATTAATTCGTTTTGGCTTACAACTTTAGAGGATTTGTTGTGGAGAGAAGGGAACTAACATAGCCTAATTGTGTTTGTAATGTTTGTAAATATTTTGCTTTATTTACCGGTGTTTTAGCCAACATTATTTCTGAATGCTAATAATAAAATAATAATATATTAATAATAAAATGCGATGTACAGCCTACTAATTTAGGCTGTTTTTTCCTCTCAAAATGCTTATAAGAGTATCGTTTTTTTATCCATGCTGCAAACATTTTTAAATATCTTGAAAAAATAGGCCTACTTTAATGTCTTTAAAGCATTGACAGTATTTTCTTTTGTATAATACATTTGGACAAAATCTAGAAAAGATGATGCTGTATTGGCTATGACTAAGCGCAAGATAGGCTACCAGATCAAGACCTGCGTGTTTTTTTTTCTTCTTTTTGAGTGAAGAAAACGCTGTACTTCATCATTATTATTAGGGCTGCACGATTAATCGCATGCGATATTTAATGCGCATCTTATCAGTAAAGCCGGTTCTGTAATCAGCGGTAAATCTCCATCACCTGCGGGCTTTCACATTGAGCAGCATTAACTACACAGAGCCGTTGTTCACTGATGAGCAGCGCAAAAAATCGCGCGAATATGAACGTGGTTTAGCGCACAATATCGGTATCGGAATCGGCCAATAGTTGTTTGTTAAAATCGGTATTGTATCGGCCAAAAAAAAATCCCTAGTATCCGTAGCATTTAGTAGAGTTGGACTACACGTGTGTTATAATTTAAAAATATATTGGCCCAGAATTGTAGTATTATTTGTCAATCTCCGGTCACAGGTTTAAAATTAATATTGGCCAGTCGAATGGTGCATCCATATGGAAATGCTTCAAAGTCTCCTACGCTTGTATCTATTGTAACCAATGCTTTGTCCTCATTTTTTCTGATTCAAGGACACGATGTGTTTCTTACAGAGGGGATATCCAATTCTAGATTTGGACAAAGTTAAAAACAGCCATTTCCTCTATCTTTCTTTTAGTTTTAGTGCTTCCTGTTCTGTACTCAAAAACTCATGTCTTTCTGTCTCAGTCCGTCTGCATCCTGACAGGGCTTCCCTTGTCAGATAGAACGGGCTCAGTGCCAGTCACATGCTGCTGTGTGATATGAAAGTCAATTGTCTGACCTCTGGAAATGGTGTTTCATGTTCTTTTCTTCTCCACAGGCTTTTAAAGAAATGTTGTACTCGGCCCAGGATCAGGCCCCATCAATCGAAGGTAAATACATGAAATACATGAAAACATATTCTGGAAATCAGCCCATAAAAAATAGTGTAATTACCAGTTTACTGTTCGTTTTAAATAAATCAAATAGTTTAAAGTGGAAAATTTGGGGTTTTGTTGTCAAATTAGTTAAAACCCTTTGTTTGATCTAGGGATGGGCATTTTGGGAAATTTCTAATTTCGATCATCGTTAGGTATCAAAAATGAGTACTTGAGTACTTGGGGGCCGTAATGGAGATAATGAAACTATCTGAAGACTGTTATGAAAATGAATGTTCAAAATTAAAATATGACATGAAAACTAGGGATGCACGATATTGGATTTTTGCCGATATCCGATATGCCGATATTTTTCGAATTCATTTTGGCCGGTAGCCGATACCGATATATTTCCTTTTGTTTGGAAACAAGACCAAGTCTCTCCTATGTGGAAATTATAAGCAAATTATTTTTAATTTTGGTTAGTTTTTAACAAGAACTTATTTGTTGAATTAAATAAACAATAATGAAGTTCTTTAACTATAAATAAATCGCTGCATTTTTTTTTCAGAGATGCAGTAGTAACCTTAACATTTTATTTTAAGATTTAACATTTGTAGATGGTCTAAAGCAAAAGAGTTGTAAAAATTCTGAAAATCTTTTAGAGCTCATAATTTGCTTAAAAAATATTACATATTACACATTAATGAATAAATCAGTATATATAAAATTATTTAATTTACAAGTGTCATGTTTGTGATTTTATCGTTTTCATGTAAGCTATAGCTTCTGACCTTTAAATCAAAACATACTCATAATTTTATGACATCAATTACTGATTTATTTAATCAGAAACATATTCTAAATGTTATTTGTGTTTTTTACTTTCATTTTATTAGAAGTAGGTCAACAGCGCCCCCTACGGAATTAAAACTCCTTAACCAACAGGCATTAGGACTAGTGGTTGACCGATATATATCGCCAAGGCCGATATATCGGCCGATATTAGAAATTTTTCAAATATCGGCATCGGCCGATAAATGTTTCTGTTTGGCCGATGTGTTCGAGGCGGTACTTTTATTTTGACGGTTTTGAGAACGGCAGCGCCTGAGCGCACACCGCTCACATTTTTCCTCTTGTTCGCTGTCGTCGTTCAGTTCTGTCTAATATGGATAGAAGTCTATCTAATAACCAGATAGAACTGTTAAACAAAGGAATTAAATTGTATACAAAAAAGTATTATAACGATTGCTTTAATATTATTAGTAATAGAAAGGCAAACATTATAATACTTTCTTGTTTGCCGTCTGCATTCAGCAAATAGCGTCAGCAAATGCATTTATATAATTTAAACAAATCTTTGAATGACTAATGAACATTTAATCTCACAAACCTTGCAGACTTAGTCGAATCTAGTTGAGATCTTGTGAAGTTTGCATTTGTATCCTGCATGACGGTCGAATTGAATGCTGGCAGGAGGAGAGTTCTGCTTGACTGGAGACGCAGGATCGACAAACTTTAAACTAGTGATTTCAAATTATGCTGCACTTTATGCATTTGCCCACTGTCATATTCATGTCATTTTCA
>NW_015560618.1:2119275-2122380 GCF_001515605.1 Sinocyclocheilus anshuiensis | reverse complement strand
GTATTCCTCTTATCGGCAAGACATATCGGCATAATTTTTCATATCGGGCCAATGCCGATATTTACATTTAAAGCCATCGCCCGATTCCAATCCGATAATATCGTGCATCCCTAATGAAAACCTGTCTATGAAAACATAAAAACATGATTAGAACACTGTTAGATTTTGATGCAGCAAAGTTATTAAAAAAGGAGCATCTAGAAAGAAATAGCTGCCTGGGGTGAAGCTGTGTGACTTTATGCCAATAAACTGAAGCCCGTTCTGACACATCCTATGATATTAATCAGATAACTTAGATACATAACATAGACGTAACATCACAACTTGTATCTGCACAAAAGGATGCAAATGCCAGTTGAACTTTGTTATGCGCTATAGCGAGAGAGAGAGAGCTCCATGATGCGCTTTCATGGCAGCGCGCTGAAACACAGACAAGGAAAGCAGACAGCATTTACTATAGATTTCACATTCTATACATTTGTCATTATAATCCTATGTTTATGAAATGCAGTGAACTTTAAGTTACGTGCTATAGCGTGAGAGAGAGCTCCCGCCGTGATGCGCTTTCATGACGTGCTGAAACACGGGCAAGTAAAGAAGACAATTTACTATAGATTTCTATCTAAGTCATCATTATAATGCTATGTTTATGGAATGCCAGTGAACTTGTTACGCACTATAGCGAGTAGGGCTGGGCAAAAAAAATTGAATTTTCCGATTAATCGTTTTTTTTTTAAATGATGTCGATTCGATATCGATTCTCAAAATTTTCACCATTTGTAAACTGATGTTTACTGTTCATTTTTTAGAAATATGAATAGCATTTGTATTAAAACTATATACGCTGAATGTAATCAAAAAATCGAGAATCAAATCGAATCGAATCAAGAGCTTGCGAATTGAAATCGAATCGAATCGGGACATCTGAATCGATACCCAGCCCTAATAGCGAGAGAGAGAGTGAGAGCTCCAGCCATGATGCGCTTTCATAACAGCATGCTGAAACACAGGCAAGGACAGAATTTACTATAGATTTCTATAAAGTTCTCATTATGTGTTTATGGCAGATTTGTGCTATATTTTTATCTACATTATCAAGTGATTCCTGTGCGTTTTCAAAGCCATTGAAGTACGATAACAATTTTAATTGAAGTATGCCTACTGTTGAACAAATATGATGAAAAAAGCCCTGCTGCATTATTATAACATTAGTATTTTTAAAAAGAAACATCTAAAAGCATGATGACCGTCTCAAATAACTCAGTCTATCGTGCATTGCATTTGAGCATGAAACTAAACACTGGTAATATGCAGCGCATTCAGCATGTTAATAAATGTTAATATCCGAGCGCATCCTATATTAGATTATTCAGATATGTATGTAGCTAACCCAGACATCACTACGTGACTTCAAAGCCATGCTTCTCTCTCTTCTCACGTCTGTGCTTTGGACTGCATGCTGTGGCAAGCTAAACAATCAAGAGCTCAGGGTGCCACCCAAAGTGCTGCTATAACCAATCAGAAATTTTTTTTTTCATGATCGATCGTTGCTGTCGCGGCCGAGTACTTGAGTACTCGATCGCTGTTGCACATCCCTAGTTTGATCATAGTAGATCTTAGATATATCATATACCTAATCTCCAGGGATGTAGACTGCGACCAAAGTAGTCGCATATGCAAACATTTTTTGAGAATGTGCAATGATGTTGTCGCATGGTCTTCTCTGCTCCAAAGTGTTTGCTCTGCTCCACACAGTGCACGCTGCAGAGCTGTAGCAAGAGTCAGATTTCACTGATCGCGTAAAGAGACTGAGAGAGATTCTTTCAGTGCAAGTGAAATCTGAATAAAGATGTATGCTTTGTATACGTTAATTCGCTTTGTACATTCGCTGTTTATGTATGTTTTATTGTTTTTATTCGTACAGTAGGCTAACTACAAATGTTTCAATGATTTCGTTAACAACAGTCATTTTGAAGTAGGTAATGATTTAAACGTTGGTTAAACTAATAATGAATAATAAATTAACTTTTCCAAGACATTCTAATTTATTGAGATGCACCTGTATACATCACATTTTACTCCTATGGAAATGGTAATGCTAGTAAATCGCCACAGAATTTACTCCATCTTGAAGAGTCTAAAAATAGATGTTACTCCATCAGGACATAAAACAATACACGCATCATAAGTTATTTAGAGAAATCACTCTGACTACGTATGTTATGGACTTAAAGACATACATCTTTATTTTCAAGCAATATTAACATTTCCAGCAATATTAGCAGTCTTGTATTGTAATATTTATTGAATATCCCAATCAGTTTCTGATACTAATATCATATACATGTTTATGTTTAAGTTGCTTACACATAATATAAAAACTAATCCTGTGTGACTGATACGCTTCAAATCGTGTGATTTTAGGTCAGTGTTCTGGCTGTCAGTCAATGATGCTCTCTGACGGTAGGGAATAGTAAGATGGCGGCTCGAACACTTCCGGTAGCTTCACCGCAGAATGGCAGTTTAGAATGCAATGATCAATCCAGTCATATAGATCAGTGGTCTAGAGCCCTGATATCTTATGTATATGAAGAGTTCATTTGCAAAAACAGATTACTCCTTTTTTTTTAACTATTTTCAAAAATCGTGTTTTTTCATTGTGCATTCCAGTTAATCTCAATCAAACTGCAGTTGGGTTACTTTGATTAGTGAAAAAATAACTAATAAATACTAGCTAACTAACACAAAAAACATTTTTGAAAAATGTTAAAAACTGAATTATCTGTTTTTGCAAATAAACTCTTCATATTTATTGATTTGTTAGAATTAGTTGATTTTATAAAAAAAAACACTAATTTCAACAGGGTGTAATCAGTCAAAATCAGTGGTAATCATTAAAAGAGAAAGGGCAACATTTCACCTCAGGTTTTGCAAATTTAAGGTGTCATAGTTTTATCAGATGACAACAGAGCTGAGTTTGCATTTGCATCTCTGATTAAAGGGGTCATATGAAGCGATTTCAATTTTTCCTTTCTCTTTGGAGTGTTACAAGCTCTTGGTGCATAAAGAAGATCTGTAAAGTTGCAAAGACTAAAGTCTCAAATC
>NW_015560618.1:2115706-2118563 GCF_001515605.1 Sinocyclocheilus anshuiensis | reverse complement strand
CTCCCCTTCGTTTTGCTCGCGTCGACTAACCGGCAAAATACCGGAAGTGGCACATTTCACGGACGAGAATCCATAAAACACATTATTAGACTGTTTTCCAAGGCTACATGATATATTAAACCTAGTGGTTAAATGGATCGTAGTTGATCCGTACGGACCAAGCCCCACGGTTCGGCACGCATGTGATCCGCGGATTAATTGCAAAATTTAACTATAATAGAGTATACGTTTATCATTTGTTCATATTTAAGCAAGCGAATTTTAAACAATTCCAGAGAGAAAAGGCAAAAGGGAACTCGATTCGTTACTCGCGCGCTGTTCTCCTCACGCACAGCCGCACACACATGAAGTGCGCACACGCGTTTCAGTTGGTGCGCAAACACCGAACTGAATCCTCTTCTGAATCCTCTGAACAGACACATACACATAAAATTATGACAAAATACCCATCTCGACTATCATTCAGGTAAACGCAGTCAGTTATGTCTCAAGTGAATGAAAACAGCTGAGAAAGAAATCGGATGTGATGTGTATCATTATATCAGATCGGTGCATCAGGTCTTAAAGGGACAGCGGTCTATAAATACTGCTGCTGTCATTAATGATCATCAAACAACAAAACAGCTGTGATAAAAATCTATATTTAATTTATACAGTGAACACTATGCAGTGTTATTTTCCCTAATTATTTCATTTCTGTATTTGAATACTACCAACCTTATATTATTTGTAGCATATTCTGTTGTATTTATCTATGCTTGTAATTTGTGTATTTGTTCTTATTTTTACTGGCTGTTCTCTTGTCTCTTTAATCATGTTTAAACTTTCTTAGTTAATCTAGTATTTGCTGTGGTATCAAAGAAGTACTTCGCTTTAAGTAATAAATCGAAAGCAAGTTAAATTGAAATATTTTTCTTTTCTTGCTGATCCGAAAAATGATCCGATCCGTGGGTCAAAAACCGTAATGTGATCCGTACAGTGAGATTTGTGATCCGTTGAACCACTACCTTTAACACAGTTAGGAAACACTGCAATAAGGTTCAGTAGTAACATTAGTTAATACATTAGGAATCATGAACTAACAATGAAAGAAATCTTTTACAGTATTTCATAATATAGATTAATATTGATTTATACAAGTAGTATATTTAAAAATGTGTAGTATGTTTATATTACCAACAGTTATATTTAAAAATGACCCTGAATTAATGATGTAACACATTGTTGACCATTGTTCATACACACACAAACTTGTGTTACCAAATTGAACTTCATTGTAAAGCCTCATTGTTATCAGTCAATCAAGTTCCTTCAAGCTGCTTTTGCAGCCCATCTACCGTTAAATTCTGAAATTGCTTTGTTTGCAATTCTCTGGTGTTTGTACAAAAACAAACACCTTTTAGTGTCTCTGCTACTTGAGCTTCTGTGTTTGACCTCACCCACATGTTTTCAGAAAGAAGCTGTTTTGGGTGCAGCTTGTGCAGTTTCAGCAGATACAACATGTTTTTCGATGTCGTGATAATTTGCTTTCTTTTTCTTACATGTCAGTAATAAACCCTGAAGAGTAGATCTAAAACAGAGCAGTTAAAATGTATATGTTAGACCCAGAAGTGTATACATCTTGAAAGAAGTGCAGAAAAAAATAAATCTCACAATGCAATGTCTCTACAGTATGATTCTGAATTACAAATGAAGCGGACTGAAAACAGAATACTAGGGATTCACCGAAATGAAGATTCTTGGCCGAAGCCGAAACCGAACAAAATTAAACACTGGGCCGAAGGCCGAATACCGAACACGGCTTTTCGAGTTTTTTTTCCCCATGTATTTTGCCAATTTTTTTTCACCATTGCATAAATTAAAAAGCCAATTGTGCTTTTTACTGTTTTGTCTTGCTTTTCAAAAATAAAAATAAAAAAATAAATTACGAAACAACAATTTAAAAATATTTAACACTGAACATTTTTAACATTCTAGCAGACATTATACCAACAAAGCACAATTTAACTTAAAATTAATAAGTTAGTAAAATAATAATTTTTGGCCATCAGACCCCCTTCTTGAATCAGACATGCATTTTTTTGTATTATTTTTGTATATACTCTACAATTAAAAGCAGCCTTGCTGAGAAGAGACTTCTTTTAAAACATTAAAAAATATTACAGATCCTAATTTGAACACTATGTGTGAATGTTATAATAAATGTATTAAAACAGAGCTGTTGTAATGATTATTATCGTTATTATTGTCTTACTTATTATTTTATTTTACAGAACAACAGTAAAATTACAGTACTAACATTTATGAATGTTGATAAGAGTTCTTACTTTTTCTCAACTTTTATTTTGGCGGAAACGCGCAGGAAGAACTCGATGCTTATTTTTGTTGACAACAGATTTATAAATGAGTCTCATTACGAATACGTCGTACGTATCGCGTTGTCACATGCCTTGTAAAAATTCATAAAAATGTGACTGAGCAACTGACGACTGTATCAGCGTAGATTTTCCTCGCGCTTTGGACTTTGAACCCTGGTTAACAAGCAGATCTGCTGCGAGTTTGTGCAGCGCTGTCAGAATACATGCAATGCGCACGCGTGTATTAGAAAACATAACGTTCTGCAGTTTATTTACTAATTGTTTAAGGCCATTTCGCGATTTCAATCATCATACAGTAACCAGCAACAATCACCCCTTCCTCTTCTCATTGAAGACATGCGATGCAGTCCTAAACAGTCTCTCGCTGTCGGTGCTTGTAATGATTTTTGCGTCTTTCTCCGACAGTTTAAATACTTCCACACTGCTGACTTGTGTGCTGCATAATAAAGAGTGCGCGCCTCTCACTCTGCGCTGGTTGC
>NW_015560618.1:2088487-2115451 GCF_001515605.1 Sinocyclocheilus anshuiensis | reverse complement strand
CAGTAAAATTACAATACTAACATTTATGAATGTTGATAAGAGTTCTTACTTTTTCTCAACTTTTATTTTGGCGGAAACGCGCAGGAAGAACTCGATGCTTATTTTTGTTGACAACAGATTTATAAATGAGTCTCATTACGAATACGTCGTACGTATCGCGTTGTCACATGCCTTGTAAAAATTCATAAAAATGTGACTGAGCAACTGACGACTGTATCAGCGTAGATTTTCCTCGCGCTTTGGACTTTGAACCCTGGTTAACAAGCAGATCTGCTGCGAGTTTGTGCAGCGCTGTCAGAATACATGCAATGCGCACGCGTGTATTAGAAAACATAACGTTCTGCAGTTTATTTACTAATTGTTTAAGGCCATTTCGCGATTTCAATCATCATACAGTAACCAGCAACAATCACCCCTTCCTCTTCTCATTGAAGACATGCGATGCAGTCCTAAACAGTCTCTCGCTGTCGGTGCTTGTAATGATTTTTGCGTCTTTCTCCGACAGTTTAAATGCTTCCACACTGCTGACGTGTGTGCTGCATAATAAAGAGTGCGCGCCTCTCACTCTGCGCTGGTTGCTATTTGATCGCGTCATATCATTGTTCGGTACAATTTATTCGGTCTTTTCGCTTATTACACCGAAAGAGCTTTTTTTGCTATTTTCGGCCGAATAATTTCGGTTGCCGAACATTCTGTGCATCCCTACAGAATACTACTGTACATTTATAGGCATTATGTAAAAGATACGGCATTATACTGTTTTATAAAAATACAGTATAATACTGTTAGAATGTACCTGTATATTTACAGTAACACTTTACATTGTAGATACAAATGCTTACTAGTGCCTGGTGTTCTCTATAGTTAGCGGATTCAACTTTCAGATTAGAGATTCAATTAAAAAAAGTGTCTGTAAACAACAGTAAAACTCCCAGTGGCATCACAACATGCCATTGGACCTTCTGTCCCATTATACTGAACTACCATCTGGCAGTTTTCACATTCACAGTCCACAGTACTAGTCAAAGAACTAAAAAATCCTGTCTTTGTGTCTTTTTGGTTTGTTCTGGAACTGGAAATGACAAATCCTGACCTAAAATCAGTGTAAGGTTACCTCACCACAGTAACTTGTGAAGTGTAGTTATCCTTAGCACAGTGTGTAATTGAATTGCTTTGTCAGATTATAATGTCTAAACGTGGGTGATAAGGAAAACCTTTGTCTCGGTTGTAATGTCATGCTATCTGTTAGTTCCCGGGGTTCAGCTCAAAACCCACGGCTAATGAAAACTTATGGAGGACTGTTCTAGCGCTCAGATAAGCAGTGATTTGCATCCAAAAGTTACAGCGCGTGCAAACACACAAACACAAACACATGTCCAGATGTACATTTTTTCCTACAACAGTGCTAAAGCTCCCAGAGAGCCATAAACCTGCATACTGAGTGTTTTTCTAAGCTGTGGGATGATGGTAGTTGTGATTATCTAGAAATAACTGTAATCTTCTGTCAAAGTTTGTGGTTTTTTTGGGTGGTGATAAGTGTAGCTAATGGGATTGTTTAAGTAAAGCTATTATTTTGGAGGGGAACCTGCATGACGAGGGTTTTTCGTTAATAAGATGCTGATTTTTCTTGATGACGGATATCGGAAAGGGCTGATGGTGCAGGTGCTTGAAGTCATAAACCTCTAATTTTAAGTATTTGCGTACAAAGTTACACAAGTGATTATGACCGTCTTTACTTGGCAGTGCTTCACAGTCTTAAGAATGAGATCATAGTCCCTAGATTTCTTAATGGAGATTTCGTCCAGGTACGCAATTCTTTCAAAGCTGTGTAATAAAAAGTGCATTTTACCTAGAGCTGCAACTAACGATTAATTCAGTGTCAACTGTATTGTCATTTTAGCACATTGCATGGCAATGGATAAAAAGTAAAACATGGTTCCTTCAGGAAACTACACTGACGTATATATAATAGACAGTCAGGAGGACTAAAGACAACAATAAACACAGACAATACTAGAACAAGGTATAGAGCAAAAGAGAGTTGACAATGATAAAGTGACAGGTCTGTTGATTTTTTATTTTTTTTTTATAAAATATTTTATTAAAGAAATCATGATTCTGCATACTGCTCAATGTTCTCCTCCAAAAAATATGCATTTTTTATAAAATTATATAATAGTTAAATACATGTTTTTTAGTTTTTTAGTGTTTTTTGTTTTTGTCTCTTATTCTCACTAAGGCTGCATTTATTTGATCAGAAACAAAGTTACAAATTGTAATATTTTGAAATATTATTACAATTTACAATATTATTTTTAATAATATTTTTATAACAGTTTCTAATTTTAATGTATTTTAAAATGTAATTTATTCCTGTGATGCAAAGCTGAGATTTCAGCATTTTTAATTATGATCGTTGTTGGGAATAATTGTGCTGCTTGATATTTTTGTGGAAACCATGCTCATTTTTCCAAAATCCTTTGATGAATAAAACATTCAAAGAATGGCATTTATTTGAAATTGAAGTCTTTTGTAACCTTTTAAGTGTATTTAGTGTCACCTTTGATCAATTTGTTGAAGGTGTTATTGCTGCATAAAAGTATTACTAACCCCAAACTTTTGAACTGCAGTGTACAGTATACATATCATGTATACTATGCTTCACATTTTTATTCCATAACAGTTACTGTTCCTAAAAAAGTATAAATTCTTACAATATGGTCAATTTTAAACCTAAATGTAATAAATGTTTCATCAATGTATTTTGGACAAATTTCTGAACCCTTGCACTGTTGCTCTCCATCTGCGTTGTTTTTTTTGTTGTTGTTGTAGAAATGCATTTTTCACTAAGTTGTGTAATTGAAGAAGATTCTACATGCACAGGGCACACACCCAACTAATCAGTAGTGACATTTGTTGTCGATTTTATTGATTAGGTGTTGCAGCCATAGTTTTGTGTGAATTTAATCACTGACCTGGAATGACAAAAGAAGTACTTCACTGATATGGGCTTTTCAGTGACCGATGCAAAGGAGATACTGTTATTGGCCAATAATGTAAAAATGACCAGGTAGCTGATACATTGATCAATCAGTGGTCAAAAGTACAGAAAGCAGCAAGTCCAGAACTGTTGTGTGTTAGGTTTAAATAAACACAGAGGGTACCTCTGTAAGGTCATGCATTCCCTGGAAGATTTCAGTTCACAAGTTCTCAAGTAGTTTATTTTCTCTCTCAGGAGCTTCAGCTAAGAGCTGTGTATGTTCATCCCTGCCGAGCTGATGTGAAACTGAGTTGTGTGCTTTCATAGCAGGCCAGACACATTGACCCAGCTGAAGGTCTCACTGGGGAAGGTTACCTAAACCAGTGCAGAGAGGGACTCCCTGCTGTAGAGCTGGAGTAATCCAGTATTAACATAAGATCAGATCAGATCAAACAGTTTATCGTGAGAATAACCCAGAA
The DNA here is from genome assembly GCF_001515605.1 of Sinocyclocheilus anshuiensis. Lineage (NCBI taxonomy): Eukaryota > Metazoa > Chordata > Actinopteri > Cypriniformes > Cyprinidae > Sinocyclocheilus > Sinocyclocheilus anshuiensis. Next base: position 2,111,992 of record NW_015560618.1, on the reverse strand, counting down.
TCATCTTAACCCTTTCACTTTGAAGTGTTTTTACACAATAATGAACTCACTGAACCTCAAATGGCCATCATAACCCAAAATATTTCTTACATGTTTATCTGAGGGTTTTATAGTAACTGATATGTGACTTATCATGTGACAAGTCAACTGCTTACTCAGAGAGTTTTTTGACCCATAAGGAATTTTTGAACTCTGTTGGTGACAGCTGTGGTTTAGTACTTTGATCAAGGAAGCAGTTCCTTATAAATCTGATATACTTAATAGAACTTGCACATTAATGATTCTTGTTAGATTTAAACATGTGGCTAATTTATGAACAAAGCCTAATAGACTAACAGTGTTTGTTGTGGAAGTGTAGGATTGTGGGTTGTTTTGTGAGTCTAGTGTTTCAAGGATCACAGCTGAGAGTCTTGTTTTAGTTTCGTCAGATGACACGTGTTTTTCAACCACATACAGACCACATTACTTGAGCTTTGGTAGATGAAATATGAGTAATAATGTGCGTTAAGTAAACCTCCCTCTATTTCCTCTTTTCACTCTGGATTCCACACACTCATGTAGGGCTGGACGATATGGCCAAAATTTATATCACGATATATTTCGTACTCAACTGTTTTAAATATTGATAATCAGCAAATCAGCATATTAGAATGATTGCTGAAGGATCATGTGACACTGAAGACTGGAGTAGGCCTAATGATGCTGAAAATTTAGCTTTGATCACATGAATAAATTACATTTTAAAATATATTCAAATAGAAAGCAGTTATTTTAAATAGTAAAAATATTTCAAAATGTTACTGCTTTTGGTACATTTTAAAAATCATATCACCGTTATTGAAAAAAATTATATCGCGATACATATTGATATTGAATTATTGTCCAGCCCTACACTCATGTAACAATATTCTCCTCACTGGCCTCTTTGTTTTAAGAGTTGCTCTTAAACACATCTCTACGCAAATGTGAAACTCCTAATTTAGGAGGCAATGCTCTTAAAATGTTCTTAGGATAAAGTGATGCAGGTATTTCAAGGCATGAGTCATTTTCCCAAGTCTGAGAGTCCTGAGATAGTGATTCATTGTCTGTCTGTCTGGACAGTATCAGCCAGACTTACTGTCATTGTGCTCTGTGTTTTGTCCCTCAGAGGGGAATATCATGCAGTTACGTCTCTATGGTGTCAAAAGTATTTACAGTCAACAGAAACTTCACATGCCCCCTAACTGTAAATGTTCGAAGTCACGACCTGTGAACTGTTATGATTATTGTGATTTAAGACCATGCTGACTTAATTAGTCTTGACTCTTGGTTCTCAGACTAAGGATTTTGGAAAGACATGACGCAGAATAATTATACAGGGATTTCTTAAAGTGATACTTCAACCAAAAATGAACATTTTTTCGTCATTTACTCGCCCTCATGTCGTTCCAAACCTGTACGGCCTTCATTCTTATGCAGAATGCAAAAAAAGATACACTACTGTTCGAAATTTTTATTAATACTTTTATTCAACAAGGACACATTGAATTGTTAGAAAAAAATCTTATTTGAATAAATCCTGTTCTGTTTAACTTTCTATTCATCAAAGAATCCTGAAAAAAGCAAGTTTCCAAAAAAATAAAATAATAATAATTAAATAGTATAACTGTTTTGAGCATTGGTAATAAGAAATATTTCCTGAGCACCAAATCATCATATTAGAATGATTTCTGAAGGATCATGTGACACTGAAGAGTAATGACTGCAGAAAATTCAGCATTGCTATCACAGGATAAACTACTTTTTAGCATATATTAAAATTGAGAACTGTTAAAACTGTTTAATTTGTATTAATAATTCACAGTATTACTATTTTTACTGCAAATACATAAATGCAAAACAAATAAATGAGGCCTTGGTGAACATAAGACACTTTTTCAAAGCCTTTTCATAGGCTGCGTTTACACTTGGCATTAACATGCGATCACCGTGATCTGATCAAGCAGATCGGATCATCAGTCAATCAGGACACGGCGTGTTTACACTTGGCAACATCAGCTGACTTCTCGATCTGGATAACCGATCGGATCTGTATCCGATCAGAAGCGCGTTTACACTTGTCTTTTCAATGTGTATGTGGACAACATCCGGATACAGGTCGCATGTTAATGCCAAGTGTAAACGCAGCCATAGACTGTCTGATCCAGTATTGTTTCCACCCCAGCATTCTTCAAAATATCTTCAAAGGTTGTGTACACTGGATGTGTTAAAGCAAACGTTCCAAATCCATTTGTCTTGTTATCGGAAGCTGCACAAGCATTTGGAACATCAGGTCATATTTACAAGCTCCAACAAATGAATCTGATGTACTGCTCTGCAGAACAAGCTTCACTGCTTTTTCTCTTTACCACAAATATACACACAACCTCAGGTCTTTGAGCTGTGAGAGAGAACAAAGTTTTCTACAAGTTTCTTTTTCTCTTTTTCTGTTCAGTATATTACCCGTCTCAGTTTTGTGTGTGTGCATTTGTTTGTGTGTGTTGTGTGATATCGTTTGGTCAGTATAAAAGTAATAGAAGTCTATGAAAAGTCCCCACAATTCACAGAAACAAACGTGTGTGTGTGTGTGTGTGTGTGTGTGTGTTTTCCTGAATAACTTTTTCACGCTTGCTTCATCCTTTAGTCACAGATGAAGACACTGTCAAGAGATACTATGCTAAGTTTGAGGAGAAGTTCTTCCAAACATGTGAGAAGGAGCTGGCCAAAATCAACACATTTTATTCAGGTAAGTGTGAACATTAGACTTGTTTAATATGAAGCTCACAGTTTCTGTCTGCTTTAGTATTTAGTGACAGCCAAAGCCAGGACTGGCAATAAACCAGGACTGCTGTTATTTTTTTTATATCCCAATAAATAACCACCTGCTTTCTCTTTCTCTCACTCACACGGTTCTCTTACTCTCATTTGGCCCATGACCACTTGTTTATTGTCTATTCAATGACTCAGAGATTATTCATATTCTTAATCAATTATGATTCTTTTTTTAAAGTTAACATAAAATATGGCTTTGTGGGTTAGCTTGATAACCACACCACCGCAGTGGTACAGCAAAACATTTTTGCACATATGAATGTTTTTTGACATGAATATTTGGACATGAGTAAAGGACAAGGCTTTGTTTACAAAATAGTAAATTGTTAGCAGTCAGGTGTTACATTGTGGCCATGGAAACATTTGGATTCGTGCCGAATGAGAGCGTTGTATGATCCCAAAAATTGGAATTAAATCATATGCGGTTTTGTGGGCTGGTCACTCAGATTGTTACAGAAAGCTTTGTAATATAACTTTTTTCATTCAGTAAATGTCAGTCTATGTAACAAGTGATTTGTTGACAAATTAGACATTACTGGTCACGCTGTGTGCAGGAGAAATATTTCATCTGTGTGCAGGTTTCAGTCTTTATTGCTCATCAAATTCAATATTATCACAGTTTGTGGTTGTTAGACCAGGTAACACATATAAAGTTTATTTATACGGAGCCCTGGACATGACATGACATTCACAATTAGACCAGAAATATGCATTCCATCTTTCCAGCTGCATCACATACTGATGATGTTTCCATTCTTTCGTGACGCAGAGAAGCTTGCAGAAGCACAGCGGCGATTCGCCACGCTGCAGAATGAGCTGCAGTCTTCTCTGGATGCGCAGCGAGAGAGCAGTCGAGCCACGGGTCTGCGCCGCCGTCGCACTGTCTTCCACCTGTCACAGCAGGAGCGCTGTAAACATCGCAATATCAAAGACCTGCAGCTGGCCTTTAGCGAGTTCTACCTCAGCCTCATCCTGCTGCAGAACTACCAGGTCTGAAAGTATGCAAAACACTATTAGGCTACGATTTACAAGCCTTAGTGCTCAGTTCTGATTGATTGTTACATCTGATTTTTTTGGATTGGCTGTTCACATTGTTTTTTGGTTGTTGTTTTTTTAAATGGATTTGGGCCACTTTTGCCTCCAGTCTGAATGTAGCTTTAGATGTTTTAAAAGTGTTTGAATATTGAAAATTGTCATGACATTTGGTGGATTGGACATGTGCACATGATAACTTTCTTAATCCCTCGGTTGTTGCTTTTTCAGTAATTCCCATTTGAGTATGATCCAGCTCAAATCAAACAGTTTTTTTTTATTCATTTCCGATTGGCTGTTCTTTGAGATCAAACTCATTTAAAGTGTAAATGCTTTCTCTCTGTCAGAACCTAAACTTCACAGGCTTTCGGAAGATTTTAAAGAAACATGACAAGATTTTTGAGACCGCACGTGGCGCTGATTGGCGTGTGGCCCATGTTGAAGTGGCTCCTTTTTACACCTGTAAGAAGATCACTCAGCTCATCTCTGAAACCGAGGTACCATACACTCAAATGACTCTTTCCACTTTAAGTATACGAATTAAAAAAATAAATAAATAAAATACTCTGCTTTAAAGAACCATTCAATTGTAACTGTCTGGTCGAACCAGCACAGTGGTTAGTTATTCTGACAGTATGTTCTCAAATCTCCAGGCCCTTGTTACCACAGAGTTAGAAGGAGGAGACCGACAGAAAGCCATGAAGAGGCTCCGAGTGCCCCCATTGGGAGCAGCACAAGTAGGACACTCTGTGACTTTTACTAAAACACCTTTCATTTGTACTGTTTAAAGGACATGAACATCTCACCATCCTGTGCTCTTTGTCTTAGCCTGCACCAGCATGGACCACTTTTAGAGTAGGACTCTACTGTGGTGTCTTTGTTGCTTTAACAGTCACAGTCATCATCACAGGTATATAACCTCTCATATGCCTTTTCGAAAACTGCTATTTTATTGAAGCTTTTAGTTACTTTATAAGGTCTAATGTTTTGCCTGTCTCTAAAGTTCATTTACCAAATCAAAGATATTTAACAACGTTAATGTAACCCTGCGATCAGAATCTTTGTTGGATAACCAAGGATTTGGTTATTTTGACAAGTATATGCTTTTTGCACAATTGCAGGTGTGGTTAAACTTGTTAGCAGAGAGGAGAAGAACGTTTGGCCCCTAATGAGAATTTATCGGGGTGGTTTCCTGCTCATAGAGTTCCTTTTTTTATTGGGCATCAACACGTATGGATGGAGGCAGGCTGGAGTTAACCATGTCTTAATATTTGAGCTCAACCCCCGCAATAACCTGTCCCACCAGCATCTCTTTGAGGTAATTAGAAATCTGTGACTGAGATTCTGAACAATAAAATGAATGTTATTTTTATTTTAATTCCATAAAAGGTAATTTCACAACTGCAAGAGATGGTTAAATATAATACTGTTGCTTCATTTTTAGTCCTTGATTCCATTTGACTTTTTGAATTTACAGATTTTTTTTTTTTAAGTTTTTGAAAAAAGAACAGCTGTATGAGTGTTTAAAATAATCACAGATCCCTCTTTATTTTGACAGCTACTTTATACATTTAGAGATTTAGCAGTGCAGAGCTCCTGTCAAATTTCCTGCCAGGCTAAAAACAATGTAAAATAAAAATAACCAGATTTATACATGTATTTCTCTCTGTTTTTGTGCAGATTGCTGGATTCCTTGGAGTTCTTTGGTGTGTTAGTATTCTGTCCTGCCTCTTCGCTAATTACACAATGATCCCTATACAAGCGAACCCTCTAGCTCTCTATGGGTTCTTCTTCTTCTTCCTTATCAACCCTTTCAAAACGTGCTACTACAAATCTCGCTTCTGGCTACTCAAATTACTGGTAAGAGCCAGGAGAATTTCATAACACACAAGAGCATCTATCACACTTTTATGAGACATTAATATTTCATTTGAATGTCATTGATTAAGTTAGTCATCTCCTCTTTTCTCCTGCTTTATTGTCCACCTTTTTCTTTTCATAGTTTCGAGTGGTCACAGCGCCATTTCACAGAGTTGGGTTTGCTGATTTCTGGCTGGCTGACCAGCTCAACTCTCTAGTTGTGGTTCTGATGGACCTGGAGTACATGATCTGCTTCTACAGCATGGAATTGAACTGGTCCAAATCTGAGGGGGAGCTGTGGATTAAAGCGGGTATCCAGATGCATATTATTGTCTTTGCAGATTTAAAATGGTTTTTATGGGGCAGTTATTGATGACAGGTTTATGTTTTTTTTTTTTTTCTTTCAAATCAGGTGGAGGGATATGTCACTCGTATTCATATGGAGTACGAGCTGTAATCCAGTGTTTGCCTGCATGGTTCCGGTTTGTGCAGTGTCTGAGACGTTATCGGGACACAAAGCGTGCCTTCCCTCACCTGGCCAATGCTGGCAAATACTCCACTACCTTCTTTGTGGTCATCTTTTCTGCGCTCTATAAGACTCATGAAAGTAAGTACATGAGCTGTTACATTCTTTAACTAAACATCAGATGCTTTGGATACTGTTTGAAATTCTTTGTTTACCCAACATGACATTTTTTGTTTCCATTCAAAACAAGTCTAAAAGACATTCTTTGTCAGGTATAATGTGGTTGATGATGTTGTTTACAAAGTAAAAGCGGACCACACACCGAACCTTGAGGAACACCATGCAGCTAAGCTTACAGTCCTGTGTTTTCAATTATCTCTAATGTTCTCTTATGTCACGTCCTCTCTGTTATCATTAGCTCTTCCAGAAGGTCAGGTCTTCCTTTACCTGCTAATTGCCTGCAAGATCATTAACTCATGCTACACCTTATTGTGGGACCTGAAGATGGATTGGGGTCTTTTTGACCGTAATGCAGGGGAGAACACCCTCCTCAGAGAGGAGATTGTATATCCACAGAAAGTAAGAATACACACACTGTTGGTTTTCATGTTTTACCATTACAATATTTTTTTAAAGGAATAGTCCACTTCACGGCATTTACACTGTCATTGTGTTGATTTGTGTGCTCTCTTGGAACAGGCTTACTACTACTGTGCCATAATAGAAGATGTGATCTTACGCTTTGCATGGACCATTCCACTTTCTCTTGGGGTTGTGACTACATTCCCAAACATTTCTGATATTTTAGCAACTGTCCTTGCACCACTGGAGGTCTTCAGGTAAGCACATCAGCATATATCCATACATTCATACAACCATTTCTACCCACAACCTGTGGTGAAAAGAATGGTTTTCCCAAACAATTATAATATGTTGAAAATTTACTCACACTTAAGCCACCCAAGATGTACGAGTTTGTTTCTTCGGACGGAAATTTGGAAAAATGTAGCATTACATCACTTGCTCACCAGTGGATCCTCTGCAGTGACCTTTTTGAAATGATGGACAGGTTTTTCATGTCAGCTGTTTTCTATTTTAGCATTACAGGAGTACTTTATTGACCAGTCAGAAAACATGACTTAATCTATGTATTCACTGTTTATATTTATCATGCCTCCATCCCCATCAATGTCTGCTCAAAGTAATTGCATATGAATTTTCAGCAGGACACAGTAAAGTAACCCATCCTTATAATCTGTTGTCTGTTTTAGGCGCTTTGTTTGGAACTTCTTCCGTCTGGAAAACGAGCATCTGAATAACTGTGGTGAGTTCAGAGCTGTGCGGGACATCTCAGTAGCGCCTCTAAATGCTGATGACCAGACGCTGCTGGAGCAGATGATGGACCAGGAGGATGGTGTCAGGAACAGACAGGGAAAGAAGAACTGGAAGAGAAGCTACAGCATGTCCTTGAGAAGACCACGCCTCTCCTCCCAGTACGATCAGCCTCACAGACACAAATCCAGACATAGAATACATAAGAATGAGATTTGTTCAGCAAGATTGATTTAAATTAGTGGTTCTCAATCTTGTTGAATCCCCCCATTTGTCTACAACAATATTCAACGGCCGACATGTCTAGTTTCTGTTACATTTACATTTCAGGAGTCCAGACGTTTTAGGAAATTTTAAACTTTTTAACCAATTAATTCACCTGGCTTTTCCAGTTACTTTTGATGTACTGGATAAGAATTAAGAACAATTGTCCTGTGTTTTCCAAGTGGAAGTGGTTTTTACAGTGGGAAAACACTGTAAAAAATGTTGAAGGGGTGAATTAAAAGATTATTTTATTAGCCAGGAGGTTTAGTTGTTTTAGATCATTTTAATGCTTGTTTTGTGTCATTTTAAATAATTTTAAGTTATCTTGAGGCCCCTTGAAAGTTTGCAGAGGCCCCTTAATGGGCCCCAGCCCCGTTTGAGAACCACTGGTTTAAATACAAGCTCAAAAAGCTTATTATCCTTGCAATTTCCTCTAGAAATGCTAATAAATATTAGTGACACTAGCAAAGTCTTAGCTATTTTACAAAGACCTCAACAGTTCTAGTGGCATTTTCCATAGAGAGGGTAAAAAATAGGTATTGAAACCACAAAAAAAAAATTGTAAATGTATTTTTTGTTTTCTTTGCAAAAAAACCGTCCACTTAACCGTCCGAAAATTTGGGAATTTTTTTATTTTATTTAAATTTTGAAGTAATGAACATTTTCTGTTCAAAAAATGTAAATGGCTAACTTTAGAATGAGCGACAGGGTTACAGATTTAGCCATAAAAAATAGGTGTCAAGCAGTTTCGGGCCAACTGTTGGTTTGTTGTTATTGATACAGTAAATGTGTATTTTGCTTAACTTGAGGAAAAAAATTGTCTTTCTTAAAACAACTTTGAAAATGAGGTTGAATTGTTGAGAAAATAATAAAGTTTTGGTGTGTTGACGTACATGAGTTAAGGTAAAGTTTTTTTTTATATTAAATTTAAACAAGATTTAATAGTGTAGTAGTTCTCTCTTTATTAAAAAGACCATTTTTAATCAAGGGTTTATGCCTTTATTAAAAAGTAACAGGACATCAGGGGCCCTGTTTGTGGAAAGTGCCCTGTAAGACTCCAAGCGCCGTCATACAAATGTCCTCATGAGATTTCATTGAGTTTGATGAAACTCAACAATTTCTTTTCTTTTTTTATTTTCAGGTCGAAGGTCCGAGACACCAAAGTCCTGATAGAGGACACCGATGACGACACCTGACCCTTGCGTCCACAGTGGCTTGAGAAATTGTTTTTTACAGGACCATAGACCTCAGTGAGCTTCGACTTCAAAAGCTATCCAATCAATCCATCACAAAGCTGCCTGACTACACACACATTTCACACCGAGACCTCACTGATTCACACACGCAACAGGAGCAGCCATTTCTTAGTTACTGTACTGTTTATGATTCCTTCGTTACTGCCTTGAACATTTTTGTGAAGATCCAGTATATGGAAGAAACAAAAATGTAATTCAATGGACGGTGTATATATACGTCAGTTCACAAACCGCTTGATGGGACCACGCTCATATAAACTATTGACACGTCATTGCAGCAGTCGTGATCAATCAATCGGTTTGGATACTTTGTTTTTAAAGACTTTTATGATGAGAGTATGAAGACATTCATGTAGCAGACATATGGACTGGTTACCCTCATTCATGAAAATGACAATTTATACTTTTTTTTTTTTCAATGCACATTGTTATTTATGTGAAGGAGAGATGCCTTGAACATTGCTTTAAAGGAAATCTTTTAAATATAGTAAGGATTTACCTTGGACCTTTAACCCAGAACCTCTGCATGCTTTTGACCGACCCTCAGGTGGCTCTGAAGAAAAAATACTGATTTGATTAATATTTATTGAAATACTTTGCCAGTTGGTTTAAACACAAACCAACAATGTAGTTACCTGCTCTAAAATGCCAAATGAGAGTGTCTGCTTATGTTTGTTTCACATGTCTTAAAGTCAATCCAGGTTGAAGAGGTGCTGCATTGTAGACTCAGAAAGAGAAAAACACCCTTAGCTTTAGAAGTGTCAGGCTCATGTTAAGAGCAAGCCAAATATCAGAAGCATTCCTTGAGAACTTCTCCTTAGCTGTCATTTTGCTTCCTACATATGATCATCCTGAAACCCCGTTTTGTTGTATCTTAAAGCTTGTTAAACACACACAAATCTTATTCAGCAATCACATTCCACTGAAGTAGCATTCCATGTCTGCGATCTTGTTTTTATGTTTAATTTTCAGCCAGTGTCTTCCAGAGTTTGACTAATTCTTAGACCACCTGACGGTTTTCAGAGGTTCTGGGAGAAACGACACCTCCCTTTTCTTTTCAGCTGAATCTTTGGCTGACACACGAGCACAATGAGTTTCTGTGTGAATCATTCGTAAAACTTGTTGCATAAGTAATCACATTCAATTCGGTGTGATAAATTATGTAAGGATGGGTTTCTGAACGATTATGCCCAGGTAGTTCTCATATGATGGTTTATAATCCATTCCAATCAAAAATCTGTATTTGTACCTCTGAAAGCCTAGCTGTCTGTGAATGAGATGGATGTAAGACAGGAGGTACTGCGGTCGCACATTCATGCAATACCCAAAAGACTCACCGGCTACACCTCTCATACTATGTCATGTACTACTGTCCCAAGTAAATGCTTGGACCAAAACTACAAAAAACAAGGTTTCTCTGTTGATATTTTCTCATGGCATTTGTACTCATTTTTGACTGGCATTTAAGATTTATATTTCGAAATGAGAAAAATAGACACGATCGTGTACTCCGCAGCTTTATTCGAGATACTTTCCGTACCCACTGTATATATATATATATATATATATATATTTAAAATGCATTTATCAGTAGTGTTTTTAGGGAGTCGCACCACATGACATTTTACAACCTGAGCTAATCTCACCTTACATTCATGCAATACCCAAAAGACTCACCGGCTACACCTCTCATACTATGTCATGTACTACTGTCCCAAGTAAATGCTTGGACCAAAACTACAAAAAACAAGGTTTCTCTGTTGATATTTTCTCATGGCATTTGTACTCATTTTTGACTGGCATTTAAGATTTATATTTCGAAATGAGAAAAATAGACACGATCGTGTACTCCGCAGCTTTATTCGAGACACACGATCAAGAAACTTCGAACTCGTGATTTCAAACTATGCTGCTATATGTAATAGAATTACAGAATCAAGAAGTTGTCATCTAAAGTATAAGTATGTCTGACCTATCTATCCATCTGTCTAGGCTTTATATCGGCCACTGGCCACCCTGCTCTGTAAGATATCGGCATCGGCTGTCAAAAAAAACAAAACAATAATGGTCAACCATTAGTTTGGTTACCTACATTCTTGAAAATATCATCTTTTGTGTTCAGCAGAAGAAACAACTTGAGGGTAAGTAAATGACAATTTTCATTTTTGGTCGAACTATCCCTGTAACTACTATGTATTTAACCATTGGTTACAGTATACTTATGTACATACTTAGTCCATTTTAACTACATTTAAAGTACTTGAGTTGTAGTTACACTGTTAAGTGTACCCCGAACTGTAACCCAACACACTAACCCCTATAACCCTAATCCTAACTGTACCTCACTTGCATGTAGTTTCCCAGAAAATCCAGTCTTGTTAGGTATTTAATGTTAGTACCTAGTACTTAAGACCACCTAATATAAAGTGTGACCAAGATGTCTCTCCATTGAAAGTCTATTCCACCAAAACTTTGAAGCTTCAAAAACTTCACGAAGAGATCATAAAACTAATCCATTATTAATCCAAGCCTTCTGAAAAGACATGTTCGCTTTACATGATAAACCGTTTTCATTTAAGCTTTTATTTATGTATTAACTTTGATCAAATATAGTAAACGGAAGCTTAAACATGTCTGTTCTCACATCATGTAATTGTTTGAGTGTCAAGATCTTAAGCCTCAAAGCCTAAATTAAATCTGTTCATCATTAAGCAATTGCGTCTTTCAGTATTTAATGAATGTTATGATGCAAAAAGCAATACAGCTTGCCATAAAACCTCACATTCTCCTCACATTTTAGTTATCTATACATGTGTGGTCCATTTGTTCTTTTAACAGTTAAATGATGGTCCTTTCTTCACAATGACATCCAGACACATTGGCACACAAGTGGTTTTAGATGAAGTGGCCGTCTGTCAGCTCAACAGAGGCTTGTGTGAATGAAGTCTCAGAGAAAGTCAGCAGACAATGAGACGCTACAGTACAGATGTGTCCAAGAGCCAGTCAGTGTCAGCCTACGTCCTCTATAAACAAGGCATCAGAAAACCTACAGGTGATTTCAGATCATGCATGATGCACAGCAAGAGAAAAAAATTGAAATGCGCAGCGCCTGCTCCTTAAAAGCATTTTCAATAACATACGATGAGTGTTTTGCTATGTCAAGTTACAGTAACAGTCTTTAATCTGAATTAAGGCAACTAGAGAAAGAACTTAGTTGTTTTTCCTCACAGATGAATGTGAAAGCAGAAACGTGAGTGTTCACATGATAGACACGACACTGTTTTGCAGCTACGAGTAACCTAAAGACACTCCAGGAAGTAACAGACAGCGAGATCTGATTTCCAGAGCAGTGTTCATTTGAGGTCCAGGACCATGGAAGCTGGGTTCTCCAGGTAAGAGCGCCACAGGTTGGAGAAGCGGGACATGGTGGCGCCGTCAATGACGCGATGATCGGCAGACCAGCTGACATTCATGATGTACGCCTTCACTACCTCGTCACAGGAGTTAAACCAGGGCAGCACCTGTGATAAAGCAGAGAAACGGCTTTTAGCTTAAAGGTGTGGAATGAGCAAAATTTCTGTGAAAATCTGCAGGCAAAAAAGGTCCATTATTTACGGTCAAGAGTGTAGCGATTTTTGAAGCACAGCTCACAGAAGTCACTTTCAAAACAAGCTGCTTGCTGTTGATAAAAACTCACAACCACATGGAGTCCTAATGAAATCCTACTGAAATTTGTTAAACAACGGTTAAGAAAGGTGAAATTTTTTTAAAAGAAGTTCTTAAACTCGTGAACTGTATTTATGTTAGTTTCATACAATTCTGGTCAACTTTTACACTATTACAAGAGATGTGGCAATTTAATGATTCTAAAATGTCATGTGGTGTAACCATGAAGTAAAAAAGTAATTACATATTTTAATAAAACCTTAAATACATGGTAGTGTACATACTGTAGTAAAAAAACTTGTCATAAAAAGATCAAATTATCTGATATTTTAAGAGGCTTTTTGACCTTAGAGTCCACTCTATGATATCATTTTCTGTTTGTGTGTTCATTTATGCATGATGGTTGCATCACATGACTTTAATTTAGTGGAAAAAATTATATTAAAATGCTGCAAAGCCACATTGTAATTTAAAGAATAAAATAAATAATAATTATATAATTTATTATACAGATTATGCCAAACTAACCTTTTTTCATGACATCAGCACAGTTGCATCACCCTTTATTTGAGTTTTTTACGAGTTTATGCCCAGTCAAAAAAAAAAAAAAAATTGTTCTGAAAATATGCTCATAAAGACGTATGTTAGAATTACAGTATGTATGAGTTCCATTTTAATGTATTTTTTAATAAATAGATGGGACAAAAAGAGAGTATTTCACTTACTCTTTAAGATACTGTTGATATGCTGGGCATATATGCGTTATTATAATGACAGTCTACACTAAAGAATACATAAAATCAACTTATCGTAGATCCAATAATTCAATATGATCACCTCCTTAAATACAAATACATTTTTTATTAAATGGTGAAGAAAACAAGCAGCTCACCTGGATCTTTCCCAAAGCTCCGATGGCCACCTCCGGAGGCAGAATCACCGGCTTGGCATACGTCCCTCCAATCTAAACAAAAAAACGACTGTTTTAATTCCCTTATGATGAGAGATCTGATCATCGCTAGACAGCAAATAGAAGCCCATTGAAAGCCTGCTGTTGTTTGAGTGCTTAGCTCATAAAATAAGCTCTTGGGACTCTCATATACAGTATAACCTTCAAAAATGACAGCATAATGATCATGAGGCCCAAAACAAGGTGATACAGTGTTCCAGACCAAATACAGCGTGTCATTTATGCACCACTAGTGGCGTAAAAAAATAACTGCAATCTGTTCAAGCATCGAATGACGTTATGAAATGTTTTCAGAAACCTGTTTAGTCACAGTTATTGTTGCAATTCAATTTGGTGGCACTAGAGCTGTAAAAACTGCACACTTGGGAAAAAAGTCTGCAGTTTTTTTTTTGAGGAAAAAGTCTGCAGTTTTCTGCATCCAAAGTCTAAAACCAGGCGGGTGGAGTCTCACCGAGCCGATGTTGGAGAGTGTGAAAGTTCCTCCAGTGAGGTCAGCGGTGCCCAGCTGTCCGGCTGAACCCAGAGCCTGCAGACGGTTGAGCTCCACAGCAATGTCAAAAATACTGAGGGCCTGAACGCTCTTCACATTGGGCACCAGGAGGCCCTGAGCAGTGTCCATTGCCAAGCCGATGTTATGAGACGCCTGACAACAATGAAAATGTTACTCATGTTGGGCTGTTTAGGACTTTTAAGCAAACCATGGCCTCAAAATGAAAGGCTGTGATGTGACTGAAGTGTTTTGGGGCTGGTCTTGCCTTGAATGTGATGTTCTGGCAGCCTTCATCCACAAAGGCATTGAGAGCAGGAAACTGCAAGAGCCCGAGTGACGTGGCCTAAACAAAACAGTAAAAATACAAGCTATAATTATAATCTGACCGCAAACACCTGGAGTTAAAGGAATAGTTCACCAAAAAAAGAAAACAGTGTCATCATTTACTCACCCTCAGGTTGGTCCAAACCTGTATGAGTTCCTTACTTCTGTTGAATGTAAAAGAAGAAATTTCTCTTTTCATTAACTCCCATGGTATGTTTGAAAAAACACTATGGAAGTCAATGGGTACCAGAAACTGTTTGGTTACCCACATTCTTCAAAATATCTTCTTCAACAGAAGAAACAAACTCCAAACAGGTTTGGAACAACTTGAGGGTGAACTTATCATTTTTGGGTGAACTTATTTTTGGGTGAACTATCCCTTTAATATTCACATAGTTAAAGCAAGTGTACACATTTAATCTCTCTCTCCCTCTCTGACATTTCCTGCCTTTCATAGAAATATTTTATTTTAAATATAAGTAAAGAGCCATTCTGTTTTTAAAACTGTTCAAAAATCATGTTTTTTTTTATCCTGCATTCCAATTAATATCAATCAAACTGCAGTTGGGTTGTTTTGATTAAATAATAATATCTAAAAATACAGCTAACTAACACAATAAAACACAAAAACATGATAACACAATAAAAAACATGATTCCGTTATCCGTTTTTGCAAATAAACTAATATATATATATATATATATATATCTGTGTGTGTGTGTGTGTTGTGTGTGTGTGTGTGTGTGTGTGTGTATATATATATATATATATATAGTAGTTTTAGTTTAACTACAAAAATGCATATTTAAAATCATATTTTAATTTCATTTTACTAATTAATTTTTTTATTTCGATTTAAAAAGATGTTTGAAGTATTTGATCTGATAGCGTGATGGTCCTTGAATGTTTAATGTGTCTGAATAGAAACAGGTGGCAGTGGTGGAAGGTAACAGGAGAGCACCTTGATAAAGAAAGGCATGTAGCTGAGTTTGACACCGCGAGACTCCACCAGGTCCTTCAGCTCGGAGCGTAACCGCACTAGCTGCGTCAGGTCGACCTCCTCACAGTAACCGAAGTGAGGAATCTTCAGAGCAGCAGTCATGCTCTTCGCCATGGCCTTCTGGAAACCTGCGTTCATTACCATATGGGAGAGACAGCCAATCAAGAACATGTGAATCAATGACAAATAAGAGTGTCATCATTAGGGCTGTCAAAAAAAAATTCAAATTTCGAATATTCGTTGAATAAAAAAAAATCCATTCGAATGCAAAAACGTTGCATTCGAATTTTAGGTCTGCATCAGCCGTCAGGCAGCCCATCAGTGGCGCACGAGATGCAACAACGATGTAAGTGTCATTGCTTTTGTTAGCCTATCCAGTTGAACCCACTAGATGCGGCGCTGCTACGTTGTTCATTCAATATACTGCGGAAAACGAAAGCATCAGTGTGGAGATGTTGTTTATGTCAAAACTGAAACCAAGCCGTTCACACAGAATGCATATTTATCACATTTTCTAGATGGACATCTATCAGCGTTGCACTCGCATCTGGCACAAGAGAGCGGCATGTTTAGAAAGCCATGTAAAATTAATGTAAGATCAACTTTTAAAAAACATGTCTCAAGACTTTATGGCAGTTTTTCCCCATCCCACTGTAGCTCATGTTTTTAAATGAAGAAAGTAGCCTACTCTTTGTGATTGGTTTTCGGTCCTTTGTATTAAACTATACATACATGCATGGTGCTGGGTTTTTTTCTAATTGTTTAAGCAACTTTATTAATTATATATGGTTAATAAACATTATTTTAAACATTATGCACTTTTTTTTCCAAAGATAGTCCTGTTATTTTATTACGCTTTGAAGAAACATGCATAATATTTTGTGCGATGCACCCTCTTGTGGCCTCAGGAGAGAAGCCAAAAGCTTTTTTTCCCCTAACTGAAATTATGCCTTTTAAATTCGAATATAATTCGAATTTTGATCATGTTTAAGTTGAAAATTCGAATTTAGTTTTTCATCATTTTGACAGCCCTAGTCACCATTTAAAAAAGGGGGATATCTTTTTAAAGTTGAGTTAGAAACATGCAGCAAGTTCTTAAGGCCCATTGCACCAAGGACGATAACTATAACTATAAAGTTTTAATATTCATTCTAATTCTGTGAGAATAGTGACATCAACACCACAATTATGACAATAACAACACAGAGAAACGACAACACTGGAATCACTTTCAGAATGATTTTTTCTGTTTGATGAACAATAAAAACATTGACAGCCAATCAGAATACACATGGCTTTCAAGAGTTTGAGTATTTGCAGACAACAAAACTGCAGCACACAATTATATAAACTGAGCATTATTTTGCTTTGCTGTGAATGCTAATTTAGCATTAGTTATCATTCTTGGTGTGAACGGATCTTAAATATCTTAAAGCAGCAGATGGCAAAACTGAAACGCATACATAAATATTTGAGCATTGCTGTGGAGACTAATATAGTTATCGATATATTTATCTTAGAATTACCCTTTATACAGATACTTTTTGTATTCATGTTTGTTTCATTAGGTTTTATAAAACCTGATGACTCTGAAAACGTCACATGGTGCAACCCAGTAAAAACATTTTCCTCACATCGAATATATGTAATTGTACACATTATCATTTTCAGAAAAATGTATTCATATATTTTGCAAAGTATTGAAAATCATGAACTGTTAATTCCTAAATATTAAATTTTTTGGGGGTCGCACCACATGACTTAAGAAATAATAGTAGATACTAAAAGATAAAAATAAAATAAAAGACGACTACTTAATAAGGCTGTCTTTTTTTTAATACCTCCCCACATAAAATTTCAAAATTAAAAAATAATTTAAATCCAGAAATTAAAAATATGCTAATCACAGAAGAGGTGTTTTTAGTTATTGTATGCACGACCCATGTACAACAACATAAACACTCACCGTTCAGAGGCTCTGTCCTGTCTTTCCAGGTGAAGACGGGTCTCGGGATCGCCGGAGGAGCCATGATGGGCGTCTTTTCTTTGGGTGGGGTATCTGCAGTGGGTGATGGGGTTTTCTGGACTTCATACGGGAGGATAGCTCCTGTCTGCTTGGCTAAGAAATTGATAATGTCTTCTTTCAAAATACGGCCGTCTTTTCCTGTCCCGACCACCTCACTTAGTTTAATCTAGTAGAGGACAGATTTAGAGATCAGAAATGACCAGGAACACGATAAAGCCACAATGACAGGGTGTTGTAGGTGGTTACAGCCTGATGCAATTCAAAATTACATTGTTCTCCATGGCCAGACGGCGCACCGCTGGTGTCGCCTGGGTTTTTTGGCCCTTGATTTCCTGATGTGATTGCTCATGGGATATTGCTGGAGTCTCTACCACATCTTCCTCTGGGGCGCCCTCTGCAGGACAACAGACCAAACTATTTTACTACACAATGACAGAACTGGAAGGACATTTCAAAGTCAGCATCAAAAATACGATCCACAGCAGTGACTGACCCAGCGCTTTGTCCGTTTCGATGTCCACAAGAGGTGAACCAACATGTGCGATAGCATCTACGTCATAATACAGTTTACGGATGATGCCGTCATAACGGCTCGTGATGGTGACAGATGCTTTGTCGCTCTGGACTTCACAAATGCTGTCAAACTGGGAGACTCTGTCCCCTTCTTTGACATACCTGCATAAAGACAGAGAAGCAAAACAACAGCATACATTTTTTTGGAATATTTACTCCAAAATAAATATATATTATATGGGTCAATCAGTAAAATAAACCTTTACTACTATTTACTGATTCCTATGCTAATTGACAAAAGTCCTCAAATATTTTGCACCTATAATGTTTAAGCTGTAACACTAACAAAACTGAAACTAGTTTATTTTTATGCGATGAAAATGCGAGTGCTGACAATGCTGATGTGTTTAAGTCGGCATGAAATGAAAATTCACGTTATAAAAGTTATAGATCTTGTTATATAGACCTCTAAACAATTCATCCACATGTTTTTATTTTTAATGTACCTCTTTTTATGTTTAATCAAAAAGGTCATAACTGGACATATGCAGATGCTTAAACCCAACCCCACAAACTCCCATTCATCTGTTTTTATTATGTTTTAGTTATTTTAAACTAAACAAAAAAGAGAAATGTTGTCTTTGCAGTTAGCTGAAATAACTGTTTATGGTTTTAGTTAACAGTAATAAACCTGTCACAAAAATCTGTTGCTACTTCCATTTCATTGTGACTTTAAAAATGTGCAAAAATTTCATTATATTATAATATTATGTAATATTTAGTGCGGTCAACTGATTAATCGCATCCAAAATAGATGTTTTTGTTTACATAATATAAGTGTGTGTTCTGTGTGTATATATATATAAAAAAATACACACACATGCATTTATATATTTAAGAAAAATATGTTTATATATTAAATATATTTACATAAAATATAAGAATATAAATATATATACACATGTAAATATTTTCAAAATATATGTGTGTATTTATATATACATAATAAATATACACAGTACACAGACATATATTATGTAAACAAAAACTTATTTTGGATGCAATTAATCGCGATTAATTGTTTGACGGCACTAATATATATATATGAATATCAATGGGACATGAAACTGCCTGCTTATCAACATTCTTCTCTTGTGTTCATCAGAAGAAACAAACGACATAAGGATTTATTTCAAACACTCGACTGACGTTATGAAGTTAGTTTGGAGTAAAAATGTTATTAAATGCGGTATTTTCACATGCTTTCAGATGGAGCAGCATTTACTACACAGAGCCGTAGTTCACTGAGAAGCTATGCAAACCGCTCTCATTATCGCGAACGATTTCTTCGATTTCAGAATTGCGCAATAAATTCGTCTGCGATTTTTTTTGTGTAACTTGTCAGTGAACTACAGCTATGTGTAGTAAATTCTGCTCCATCTGAAAGCACGTGATGATGATATCCTGCTGATTACAGAACCGGCTTTTTTAACAAAATGTGCATGACAATCGCATTCGATTAATCGTGTAGCCCTACATAAGGGTAAGTAAATGTCAAAATGTTCAATTCCGGGTGAACTACCCCTTTAAAATCTGTTGCAGCATTTTACAAGACAAATGACATGAGCTTACCACTCTTTTACGGTCACTTCCATTATGCCCTCTCCAATGTCTGAGAGTTTGAACTGCAGCACCTGTCCAGAGGCCACTGAAAGTACAAACAAATGTATACTGCAGCAGTCCAGTTTATCAAGACAGCAATTACATACACACAGAAAAATCAGGGCTACTAATGTGTTGTACAAGCCAATATGCCTGTTTGAACATTTCACGCTTGCAGCACATACCATGGCTGCATCTGAAGCCTCTCCAGTGGACTGAAGTGAGGGGTGTGGAGATGTGAAATACAGGGGTCGGTCCAAGAGCCTGGAGCCTGGGACACTGCTGGAGGCGATGGGATACAACCCGAGGCTGTGATGCACACAAGCAAGACCATTCAAACTCTGCTCATGCCAATTACTGCTTTAACTAATACATTAAACCCAGGTTTTCAACCAGAGATCAGTGAAAAATATATATATATACACAAGACACAGAAATTAATTTTTTGAAATTGCATAACATTTCATGACATTCATGACACTAGGTCTGTTTGGTTTGAATAGTGTATGCAGTAACTTAACTGACTTTAACAGAGTACTGGACTGAGCACCTCAGCAGTTCATTATTATATTATAAGTTTTACATGTTCGCTAAAAAGATTTGACAAGGTAACTGACACTCTGTGCGTTGTATATGTGATATCCAAAGATAGCATCATTGTTTATAAACTCACCAGACGTCTCAGTATTCTCAGAGAACACCGCACTGGTGTCACCGCCGCCATGTTTGCCCAAGACTCTCACAGAGATGATAAACGCAGGAGATCTCTCGCTCCATATCAACATCCTGGAACCCCGCGATATGAATAACCAGCTCACTGAGCACATAACAACAGTTTGTAATACAAAAACAACCATACTGTAATGCTACAACCACTTATTATTTAACAGAAAATGTTTTCGTGGAGAAAAACTGAAGCGTGACTTCCTGTAATCGCGAACCTGAAGTAATGTTGAGTTGATCATCCCTCATCTTTAAATTCTCTTGTTTGGTTACGCTCTGCTGACATAATGCTCACGCCTACCTTGACCAGCCAATGGGCGTTTAGTTCTCTGAAGCATGTAAAAATGGTTTGGCTGTATGTAAAAAATATTTTGTGCTGTCATTACAATGTTAACGACATAAGATTTTCATGTTTTTTATTATTGTTATTTAACTACCTTAAATGTGTAATTCTGTTGCAGAACGAAACGTGAAAGTCAGTAAAATATGTTTACAGACTCTTGTGACAAAATACACTTTAGCATACTTTAAAATAGAATACTTCAAAAGAATATACTGTGCGAACTAACGTGACAACATTACAATGCACATTTTAAAAGCGTACCTGTGTTAACAAACATAGTTATAAAAGTGTACTCTCTTTAAGTACAAGTGGCCTTTTAGTTCATTAGTATTATATTATTTGCAAGTACAGTTTTTAAAAATATACTTTTAAGATTTGAAGTACACTACAAGTGCACATTCAGTACAATAATAAAGCACAAGGGTTAAAATCCTTTTTTTTTTTAAATCAGGAAATTCATGATGGAACCCACAGTGATTAGGATTTATGGGTTTATGTAATGTTTGAAATAATTAAAAATGAATTGTTTTATACCAATTTGATATCATATAAATTGCAGTTGCAGTTCAGACATCGGTCTGGTTCCATTGCATGGCTGAGGTCACGTGACCTCAGTCTTTGTCACTCACAGTTCAGCAGTCATTCCTCTGATGGTGAGATTAGCGCAGCGGCCTTGACCCTGAACTTCTTTTCCACAAAACCTTTAAGCTGCTGCTTAATTGGCTGATTCAAATGAATAGGAGTCACCTACATCTTGGATGCCCTGGGGGTAAGCAGATAAACATCAAATTTTCATTTTTGGGTGAACTATCCCTTTAAGACGACAATATATGATGAGGTCTGACTGTGTGAGATGAAGCAGGGGAGGGTCGAGTGTTTGTGCATGAGTAAAGGAGGATATTCTCTCATGCGTTGTTTGTCTGGATGCTTAGAAGATTGTTTGACCCATTACTCGTTTAATATCGCTCCTCTGATGCATTTCTGTGCAATGACATTTTGCCCTAAGGACACATAAGTAATTAGTGTACTAAAATGTAATCATTATTAGATCATCATTGTTTTTATAACAACTTAATAGCACCTATCTCGTCTTTTTTTTTTGTGTATATTTTTACTAACTCTCTAATTATGCAGTTAAAATGCTGATCAAATCTTATGATAAATAATTTGATGATTAGTATGTATAATAATGATTTTGCATCATATTTTAGTATAAGAATAATATGACACATTTTATTAAAAAGATTATCTGACACATTATGTGGAAAAAGTTAAGGCAGTTGGATATTCAGAAATAAATATTATAAACAAAAAAACAGTAACATGTAAGGGATAATGTACAGTGGTTACATCACAAAATAAACCACAGCTATTAAAAAAAGAACTCAGTTATTGGGTTTATCTTGCGGTAATAACCAGGAAGGCTGTATATTATCCTCAGCTTATTGCACTTATTAATAATTATATTTTAAATTATTTCATTATGTGAGAAGAAAAATACCACACTGATGTAAACTGATGGAGTGTTATTTTAATATTATTTATGTAATTACATTTTTTAATTGTTAAATTAGCTTTTGTTTCGGTTTTTCTGAAAATAGTTTGTAATTTTGTTGTGCTGTTTTTTGTATTTATATTTAGCTTTAATTGATTTAAATTCAGTTTTAGGTTTAGTAAGTTTTTCAAGTTTTTTTATGTTTACAGTTTTGCCATCTAATATTTATATTTTATTTTACTTCAGCTTTATTTCAATTAACAGAAATAATTTGTAATCATTTAACTTTAGTAGAAGTAGTAGTAGCAGTCATTATACAGAAATATTTGTGTGATTGCTGTGATTGACCAGTCAGAATCAGGCATTCCATAATTACAGATGCCATTGTATTTCTCTCTCTGACACGCTGTACATGTCCAAAGCATGTCATGTCAAGCAGCACTTTAGATTTCTTGCTGCTTTTTTCATTCCATCCATGTCCGGTGGGGAAGAGCTCCTCCTCCAGCGTTTCTCAAATATCTACAGTGCTGATAAGCTCTCTTGTAACGCTGCGGGTGACCTTGCCTGTTATTAGAAACCCTGTTCCATTTGGACTCTGGCCTCTGAGCATGTCCTTGTCTCAGGTGTTACCTTAGCGCTGCCTCACAGACCTGACCCTTGAATAATCCAGACTGCTGCAGTGCTCAAAATCCCACGCCACGTTATTGTAACAGAGATTGACCGAGAACCATATGAATGTGTCACAGAGGTCATATCGCAAACCAAATCAGAACAAGAATTCAGGAGTGACGTTCCCACCTCTTTGTGAATTCAGAGTAACCAAAACCCTCTGCCAGCACCGGAGCCGTTGAGCTGTAACCCGAGGCCGTCACTTGAGCCGCTCTTACCTGTGTTTCGTAGCTCTTTGGCAGGTGGAGCTGTGAGGCATTCTGGAGAAACGCAGCTTCTTTCTTCTGTTTTGTGACTTGAGGAACGTTCCTCTGGTTTATATGGGGGAGCACAGGAGGACGTGATTCTTCATCAGCAATATCCTCTTCCTCCCATTAAGGACCTCAATGAAGGCATGTCCCATGTGTCGGCCTGGGGGGGACACTGGCGCTTCAAGCGCAGACGCCCGGTCATGGTGCCACCAACAGCCTGGATAACACACATCTCAGGTAAATCTATCTATCTATCTATCTATCTATCTATCTATCTATCTATCTATCTATCTATCTATCTATCTATCTATCT